>NW_024423564.1:21709296-21728018 GCF_017311325.1 Ursus maritimus
CCCCCCCCCCCCCCCCCCCCCCCCCCCCCCGCGCCTTTTAAGAAAAGTCTTGTCAGTGCTTACCTAGGGGCAAAGGAGATTTTTTGGTTTGTAAATGTGTTATCAGGGATATTTATGAAGCTAAACTTTTAAGTTCAGATATTTTCTTTTTCTTCTGAATTAAAGAAAAAGTGGAAAGATTTGAGTACTATACAGAGGTGGAGGCTAAAATTTGGTTTATTGATTTATTGAAAACAATGAGCTAGACATTGCAGAGGATGGTTTTGTTGAAGGGGATGAGTTCTGGTAAGTTGTTTAGTAAGCCAGCATGTTGACTCTTGGCCAAGTATAGCTTCTGTTTCACAGCTCTCCATTTGGGTAATGTCAGATTCTCTGGAAATCACACTGTGTAAGTGCTGTTTTCAAGGTTGTCTGCTGTCAGTGTGAAAGGGGATCAACAAGCTGGCCGTAAGAAAGTCACCAGCTGGGGCAAGTGTGATAACGTTTTTTATTAGCAAAACCAAAGCTTCTGGAGGTTCCAAAGAGAGAGCAGTTATAGAGGGTTGGGAGAATTAGGCAAGACTCCACGGAAAGGAGATTTTATTTATTTATTTTTATTTAAATTCCATTAACATATAATGTGTTACTGGTTTCAGAGGTAGAGGTCAGTGATTCATCAGTCTTATATAGTACCCAGTGCTTGTTACATCACATGCCCGTCTTAATGTCTATCACCCAGTTACCCCACCCTCTCACGCCCCCCTCCCCTCCAGCAACCCTCAGTTTGTTTCCTATGAAGAAGGAGATTGTAATGGAAGACCTGGTTTATGGCAGGCGCTGTGCTAAATGTTTCATATGTATCGCTTTATTTAACCTTCACAAAGCACCTTGGTATTGGTTGCATTTTCTTTAACAAAATGTGAAAACTAAGGCCTGATGAGGTTAAATAATTTGCCCACAGTCACTAAGGTGGTCCCTGCTGGTTTCGAACCTGCAGCTGGATTGAACTATGTGATTTTGATGTCCATACTGTTCACTGTCTCATAGGATACAGTAGTTGATGGCATTTGAAATGGACCTTGAAAGAGGGGGAGGAGGTTTTATTTACTAAAACAAAAACAGTAAAAGTAACATAGAATGTTTGAAAATAGATAAAAGAAAAAAGCTAAACAGTTTTATTGTATTTCTTTACATTATTTATATATCTGTATTTTGTAGTTATAAAGTATTATCTTATTATAATATTTTTGTATTATAAAGCACTACATGCTTTAAAATTTTTAAATTATTTTTATATTATAAACACTACAGGCTTTTCAAAAAATATGCACAATACAATGAGGATTAAAAAGAGGAAGTCCACTCCTCTTCCCCTATTGAAAACACTCTCCTGGGGGTAACCACTCTTGAGAACTGTTAAAAGTGTGGAGTCGAAGGGTTTTTTTTTTTTCTTTTCCCTTTAACTTTTAAGTAATATTTCTTTCAATATACTACATATCATTTCATAATCTGCTTGTTTTCATTCCTCAGTGTGGCACGAGCATGTTTCCACTTAAGTACATGCACACTCATGTCAGGGTTTTTGTGAAACGAGCTGATACTTGCAAAGCACTTAAAAGAATACCTAGCTCCCATAAAACACTCAGTAATTATTAGCTGTTATATTTGTCATTGACTATTCTTTTTTTTAATGTTTTTCCATTTTCTAATTTTAATTTTAATATATTTATTTGACAGAGATAAAGAGCACAAGCAGGGAGAGTGGCAGGCAGAGGGAGAGGGAGAAGCAGGCTTCTTGCTGAGCAGGGAGCCCAATGTCGGGCTTGATCCCATGACCTGAGCTGAAGGTAGATGCTTAACCGAGTGAGCCACCTAGGTGCCCCTGTCATTGACTATTCTATTTCATTCTTTTAAGTGAGTGAGTATACAGTAATCTATAGTTTGCATATGGCATAGCTTATTTTTGTAACCACCCAAATTGTCTTAAATTGTTATTACAAATACAATTTTTGTGTAACTGTGTGTTTTTCTGTAGGATAAATTCCTAGAAGTGAAATTCCTAGGTCAGAGGTGAAACATATTTTAGTTTAGTAGGATACTGTTGAATTTCCTCCAAAAGTATTGTGCCAATTTACGCTCTTCACTGTGTATGAGTGTGCTCATTTTTCTACATCCTTCCTTATGCTGGATGTTAGCGGTCTTCTGCATTTTCCATGAAATGACAGGCGATGAATTTTTTTTTTTACATGAAAAGCATAGTGTACAGAAATTTTTGTATTTTATTTTTTCCCATTTAAAATATATCTATTTTTACATGGGTCGGAATTTGACGCAGGAAATAATGGAGGTCCCAGTTAGAAGGCAGAACATGGGTAGAAGGAGTGGTGCTTATTCCAGGAATAAGTACAAATGGTACGTTTTCGCTACAGCATGGGAGGAAAAAAAATCCTTAAAATGGGGTTGGGCTGAATAGTACAAAACATTAAATGTCCAAAGTTTTTGTCCTTAATGTAATAATTCCTGGGAAGCAGATGAAGGTTTCTGGGGGAAAGAGTGATATGACTGTGGGAGAAGAGTGAGAATTGTGCTTTAGGAAAATGATCTTGTGGTGTTGTGTAGGACAGATTAGAATGGAGATAAAGAAACAGAGAGGCCAATTGAGAATGTTTCATTAATTTTGTTGACAGGTGATGACAGGTGATGAATGCTTGGTGGTGATGGTGGAATGGAAAGTGGCAGACAGATGTCATAGAGAGAATGGAAAGTAGAAGACAGATGCAGATGGGATAGGTAGGAGGGTGGTAGGCTGGAGGAAGAATCTGCAGAGCTTGTTTGGAAATTGGGGTCTGAAAGAGTGTTTGGGGTCAAATCTTGAGAATATGGGGTTTCGAGTATTGCTGACCAGGAATGTGTTGACAGGCCACCATCAGAATAGGGAAGTCAGACATAAGAGCTAGTCTGGAGGAAAAGATGATCAATTTCACTGCAGACAAATTAAGCTTATTGTCATCCAAACAGAAATCTATATAGCGTTGGAAATTTGAATGAAAGCATTGTGGAGATGTGGGGTGGGGGCAGTTGGATGATTTGGGAGATATCCTAGGGATGAAAACTGAGGTCATGGAAGTGATGATAAGCTTGCAGAGAAATGTAGAGGCCAAGGGGAAAAGTCTTGGGAATGGATATGTTCATGTATGAGGCGTGGAAAGGAACCGGACTTGATTACAATATTTTGACAATGACTATTTCTAACATTTGACTTCGGATGTAGGTAGACAGTCCTTTAATGGCCCCCAAAAATCCATGCCCACTTTTTTCTTTCCACCTTTGGTTGTTCTATTGCTCCTGTTCAAATTGTGTACATTCTGAACCCCTTTTCCTCCATAATGCCTTGTTTACTTACCATGTCAGCCTTAAGGGTCTAATCTGGAGTTACAGATGGCTTATTGGTTGAAACCTCAGAAGCCAGGGGTGCCTGGGTGGCTCAGTTGTTAAGCGTCTGCCTTTGGCTCAGGTCATGATCCCATGGTCCTGGGATCGAGCCCCGCGCTGGGCTCCCTGCTCAGCGGGAAGCCTGCTTCTCCCTCTCCCACCCCCCCTGCTGGTGTTCCCTCTCTTGCTGTATCTCTCTCTATCAAATGAATAAAATCTTTAAAAAAACAAAACCTCAGAAGCCAGATCAGAGACCATACTTTTCACCACTCATTTGCTGTGCCTCTGATAAATATCTTAATCAGTGCCCTATTTTACATAGTGGGGACAGTTATACCCCTCACACCTTCCTGGGTTGTTTTGAGAAATGGGTGTTAAATCCTCGACATGATGTCTGACATGTAAGCCCTTGGCAATTGTTAGCTCTTCTTATTTTCTCCGTATACCTCTAAATTTCTATAATGAAATGCAGTTTTTTCCTATTCTGTCCTGTGTGATCTTACACCGTAGTTTTCTTAAAAATTTTTTTAAAAGATTTTATTTATTTATTGGACAGAGAGAGACAGAGCGAGAGAGGGAACACCAGCAGGGGGAGTGGGAGAAGGAGAAGCAGGCTCCCCGCTGAGCAGGGAGCCTGATGTGGGGCTCGATTCCAGGACCCTGGGATCATGACCTGAGCCGAAGGCAGACGCTTAACAACTGAGCCACCCAGGCACCCCATACACTGTAGTTTTTTATAACCTCCGTGAGCTTCAGTGTCTGTATGACAAAAACAAAAAACAACAAACAAACAACAACAACAACCCCCCCCCCCCGAAAAACCTTTGTAAGTTTCTTCCAAGGATTAGAGTTCATTTCTGTGAAGTACCTACTGTGATGACTAGAATGGATTCAATAAATAGTATCATTTAAATGATAGATTAGTGGCATTTGCTTTTGTTTCATCTATTAGCTTTGCATCTTTAGAGAAGGGGCCATTCCACTTTGTACCTAATTTCGTGTTGAGTACAGGGTTATTGTGAGGGCCATGTGGAATGATCCAGATGAAAGCTCTTTATCATGTAATAAGGTATTTGCTTCCAGTTAAAGAAGATGGAAACATTACTTGCTGAGGATGCTGTGATTAGGGAAATCAGGATTAGATTGTGGAGTTACCCATTACTTTTTCTTCAGTGGTTTTCCTCTACCTTTCCCTTTAATTTTTCTTTTTTTTACTTAAACTCTAAATTCTCTTTCAGAATTCTTTCAACCATTTTAAGTTGTTAGACCTGACAGATCTCAAACTGACATTCAATGTGCCATTTTTGGTGCCTCTTTGTTTTTTAGAACCATCTCTGAAAATGTCATAAGTCCAATTGCTAATTTAAAAAAAAAAATCTTTTTTTTCTCTTTGCTTCCTGCTGTGCAAATGGAGTCTGAAACATTTTTATCTGAGGAAGTGGAAATACTTGACCTATTTTTCAATTTCTCTATAATTTGAGATTCTGCTATCAAAGTCAATTTAATTTTTGATGTGGAAGTTTTCTATGAAGGTAAAGTTAAATTAGTGGAAAGAAGGAGAGCACATTTTCTGAAATATTTTAGAAGGCTTGAACAAATTAAATGCAGGTGAAAGAAATATATGAAAATTTCACTTGTCTAAGCACAACAGTGTTGGGAAGAAATTAGCACGTGCTGGTGACAAGGAAATTTAATAGTGGTAATAAATAATGGCAGTTACTATTTATTGACAACTTGGTGATTTTAGGCGTCGAACTAATTGTTTTAACGTTCATTCTTTCAGGAGTTTTAGTTCTATGAAAGAGATCTCTACATTGCTTCTTAGATTCCTAGAGTGGACTCAGTATTTTTATTTTTGTTTTTTAAAGTAAGCTCTACATTCAACGTGGGGCTTGAACGCAGGACTGCGAGATCAAGAGTTGCATGCTTTATTGACTGAGCCAGCCCAGGGGCCTCAAAACACTTGTAGTTTTTTTCTAAAGTAATTTCTGTGCCCAGTGTGGGGCTCGAACTCATGACCCTGAGGTTAAGAATCCTATGCTCTACCGACTGAGCCAGCCGGGCACCCCTCAACATTCTGAATTAGGCTACTTTAGATTTCAGCTTTGTCACAGTATGCCCCCATTCACGTTGTTCATTGTGAAATTTGGATCCTTGCTGAATTTGTTTACTTTCTACATCCTTCTCTCTGCAAGGAGGGAGCAGTGATGCAAAGTGAAGAGAGAACATGGACATTGCCCTTAGATTTAGGTTCTAATCCTAAAAGTATATATGATTTAGTGTATAGTCCCTGGCCTCCATTTTTTCATCTCTAAATGAAGATACTATCTGCTTATTATAAGGGTTATATTAGATGTAGTATCTTCCAGGTTCTTACTAAATGTTTCTTTTTCTCCATGCTATATCCTCTTTTTTCCCTCCTGTGTAATAGAAATGTAATCCTTTTCTTTATGTCTTAGAAATTTCATTGCTTTCTGTGTATCTCTTGTGCCTAGTCTTAACTATTTTGACTTCATCAGTCTCCTTATCCTTCTTATGGTTCGACCTATTTTTCTAGAATTCTTTTCACCTAACTCTGCCACTCTATTTCTACCTCTCTCCACGTCTAGCCCTAGTCTCTTTAGGTTTTTTGGGCCAAAGGCCTGTCAGGTTTGCCCCAGATCGTACATGAAATGCTGATGTTACAAATGTGCTGGGTCCCCAAATTAATTTCCAATTCGGCTTGGAATTTCAACTCCATTTTCCAAGAGAAGCAGTATTATATATGGTGGTTCTCTTTCTAGGCCCAAAGCCTAGAAGCAAAAGCATGTTTAACTTACAAATTAATTGAAATATTTTACACTTACAACAAAGTAAAAAAATAATGCCATTGTAATTCTAGTAATAAAATAAAACGAAAACTACATTGAGTAATAAGTAGTTATATACTTGGAACATTGTTGGAATGTAGTTGATGGACATTCTGAAAGGAATGTTTAAATGCTTTGAATTGCAGTGTTTTTATGTTATGATAATTTTTTTTTTCTCCTGCAGAAGGTCACTGTGAGAATGCTCATTTATTAGCCATATTGATAGTTTCTGTTTAGGTTCACAAATGGAATAAGAGAGAATAAGACATTTTCATTGAATAAGTCCATCTCCTATCTCCAAAATCCTACCTGTTGCTTGGCTTATTTTTGGTTCTGAGAACTCTCCTTTATTTTACTGAAATCCTTGATACTCCTAATTTAGAGCTCGAGTCAAGGCTGAAACGTAATGGACTGTATATGCTCTGAAGTAGTATTTTTCAAACTGTAGTTTAAGATCCATTGATAGGTTGTAAGGTAACGATTCAGTAGGATAGATAACACCAACATAAAAAAAAAAAGTAAGGAATGGAAAATGTATGAATTTATCCCATGTGGTAAAGGTAAATAACATCTCTTGAAATGTTTGTTGGATCATAATGTAAAATATTTCTTACTTTTCTTATCTGAGTACAGTAAAAAAATTACATAAATTGCATATAGCAAAAAAACACAAAAGAAAAAAAAGAAACAACCCCCCCCCCAAAACAATCAAACCCAAAACCAACCTTTTCTAAATTATTTAAATATTTTATAGTGAACCCTTCTGGTTAAGTTTTTTTTTCCCCCCAACTGATTCTTCATAATTAAGAAAACCTTGTTACCTCATAGCTGTGCATTGATTAAGTGTGCTTAGACTCTTATCTTGGGTAATGTAGATTGGGTGTTACTGGGCTGAGTTCCTACAATTTTTGCGTGCATGTTAACTTTTGAACTTTTTGATGCCTTAATTTAAAATGAATGACTAACAACGAGAGGTAGAGCTTGATTGCAGTATAACTAAGACCTGATTAGTTATTTGCCAGCTTAATCATCTGACATGGTTTTAAAAGATATGCTTTCCTCCGTTTCTTCTTTTTCTCACATGTTCTCGGAATGACACAATAAAAAGACATTTAATGACTAATTTATTAAAATTCTTAACACAGACTCCTTGGTCTAATGATTTTCTTACATCTAGATGTTTTCCAATTGGATTCTTCTCATTTTATCTGAATTTTACTTTGCTTTAATGAAATATATTGTCTTGATTAATATCACTTGCCTCTGTGGTCCACAATCACAATAATTAAATATTCATGCAAGTACAAGAATTTGGTATTAAAATAATAAAGAATACATTTGTTTTGAAGTTTTATCTTTGTGTGAGATGTATGAAGAACATTGTATAAGCAGTCATCATACTTTTTTATGAAATGCCTGTTTTTCAGGCAAGAAAGAAAACTATGTATGAATATCAGGTTTGGGAATATTTCAGTTAGAGAATCAGGATAACTTCTCTTTTAATTTTTTAAACTCATCTGTCTTTGTCCTGGGACAACAGAATGCAAATTATGATACTTTTGTTTTATTTTCTATATTGTACCCACTGTCGAATATGAATATGAAAAACTAAAGAATCATACAAAATTGGTGTGAATTTTTCAGTGCTTGAAGACCTAATAACAGAATATAATATAGTACATCATCCACATTACAGAATTTTAACTTAAATGTCTCCATGAAAAACTCCTTATTCTCATTCATAACTATGCAATCTGTTGGCATAGGTTGGCTAATGAATAGTATTACTTTGAAAAAAGGCTGTTTCTTAAATCATGACCTGGAAAAATCCGTCAGTTGCCATTATATTGCAAATAGAGCTTCATCCTGACTGGTCAGCATCTGACCAAGGACAAAGAAATTGCTGTTTTACTTCCCTCCCTGACCATGTTTGTTACATTTTCCTAATGATGGACAGGTGGTAGCGCCTTGTCACTTCCCTTTCCCTGCTTACACTTCCTGCTTTGATAATTCCTGATATCCTTTACCCCCTTGGCTTGCTCGCTCTTTCCTTTCCTTTCCTTTCCTTTCCTTTCCTTTCCATTTTTATTATTTATTTATTTTTTAAATAAATGTTATTTATTTGAGAGAAAGCGAGAGTGAGAGAGATCACAGAGGGAGAGGGAGAGGAAGAAGCGACTCCCCACTGAGCAGAGGCAGGGCTACATCCCAGGACCCCGATATCATGACCTGAGCCATCCAGGTGCCCCCATCCCCACTTGACTTTCTTAAAATCATAATGTTAGGCATGAAGGTGATCCTGAATTTATTCTGGTTCATCAGTTATATTTCACAAATGGAGAAGCTGAGACAGGGATTAAATAACTGGATTGACGTCATTCAGCTATGCAATGTGTAGCAGAGACTAGAAATCACGTCTTGTTTCCACTTTCACCTGGCAGGAAGTCAGTACCAAATAAATATTTGCTAAGCTGGGTTGACTCTTCCCCTATACCATCCTTTAGGTGAGTGGCACATTACTGCATTTCATCTTCATAATAATTTGGCTAGGGTCACACGGTTAAAACTATGACCTTGATCCTCTCCAGCAAATCTTGCCTAGTCCTAAAAGCAGGTCCACCCCTGACAAAAGCACACAAAAACCATGTTTGAATAGAAAAATTCTTCTACTGCCCCACTCTTTAGTACTCCTTTTCTTTTTTCTCCCAGTTTTATTGAGAAATAATTGATATATATATCACTATATATGTTTAAGACAGTTATTTTCTGAAATGTTATTTCCTATAGTAATTAACCATTTTCAAAGTTACATTTTTCTTATGACTCTATAGAGAAATCTTGTGCTTCTCTTATGTTATAGGTTTTTCTTTCAGATCCTCTTGATTTGTTTGTTCCTTTTGCTCATCCTTAAATGGGAAAAACTCTACCTGGCTTTGATGTTTGATAAAAGGCAGGGGTATATGGTACCGTTGGACCCTATGCTGTCTACTTGATAGATCCTGGTGGAAGCTGCAGGGCTGGTTGAAATGTGTAGCCCCCAGTGTAATCTCTGGTGTCTAGCAATAGTGCTGGTTCAATGTGGGGTTTGTAATTTACGTGACCATAAAAGGGTAATGAATTCTAATGATTCTAAGGGTGCTTTTATTTTGTCTAACTCCATCTCTATGGAGAATGAGCTGCTTCTTGGGTTCTGCCCATCAGCAGCCTCTCCACAAGCTTTTTTTTTTTTTTTTACTACTGGTAACATGTCCCTGCCATCCTCCTCTAGCCTTGTTATATGCTGTGATTTGCAGGTTCTGAATGTAAGGACCAAGTGAAGTGATTGCTGTAGGCTACAAGAGGGTGGGACTGACATAAAGTAGCTGGTTTTCTGTTGGGCAGATGGTAAGAGAAGAATATTGTTCAGACTGACAGTGGTGTTTCTTAATTCAGAAGTACCTGGGCTATAGGTAATAGAAATATTGTTTCTTGCAATTGGGTCTCTGTTATCCTTAGTTTTCAGTATTGCAAATTAAATCATCCACCCTGTCATGATTAATTTCATGGGAAATTGGGAGAAGTCCTATCAGAGACTTATTTAGATGATGGTATTTAAACCCAGAAGAAACATTTCTTGTTCTTTAAGCTTTCTAGGATAAAGTAGAATAGAAACTTTTGCTTTTAGTGTACTGGTTTATTATTTCCAAATCATGCTAATGAAAGCTAACATTTATTATCTTCCTTGTCAGTCTTTGGGTTGTATCTTTATTATTATTATTTTTTTGTATCTTCATTTTATTAAAACAGCTTGAAAGGAGGTTGTTAGTTTCCTAATTTTTAAGGTAAGTGGTGGCATAAGTGATTTGGTTAAGGTGTCGTAATTGGTCATTGGTAGAGCCGAGATGCAAATCCAGGTCAAACTTCACATATCGTATTCTTTTTATTACATATTTTTGAAAATATGGCTAGCTGTCTATTGAAAGCAAGCAGCCATCTAAAATTACGGTTCTGTGGCATGAAAGCTTTATATTTTAATTACGTATGAAAATAACGTGCTTTGAATCTTCTTTTTGAGATGGCAGTTCTTGGATTTACCCTCGGTACCTTCATACTTGTGCTGCATATTACTTCTGTGGCTAATTATCCCAGTGGGAAAGTAGGAGGGTCATGCCATGGAATGGTTCCTGAACATGGTCATACCGCACACCCTGATCCTGTTCACAACGTTTCAGTGAGTCAGATGACATTCAGACCCGGAGATCAGATCGAAGGTACTGGGCTGGGATTAACTATTTGCGTTTTGAGTTTCACTCTTTTCCTGTACATTGAATCTTTATTACTGAGGGATTTATACAGTTTCATTTAAATCTGTTCACCTGTTTTCATAAGATACCACCATCTTGTCCTTCTCGCTTTGCGTCTAACTACTACCGATGACTGTTATTACTTAAGTGGTATATCTGCTCCCCAGTCACAGTAGGTTTTAAGTACAGTTTTATCATTAGTTAATTGATCTTTTTTAACCATACTATCAACTCAATAGAAGAGGAAAGTGAAGTTTATTTTGTCTGGTTTAAGGTGTAATAAACCCGTGTTCTTCTTCGTACAGTGTAAACCCTTGTGTTTTTCTGATTCTTCTGATGAAATGTGGGCCGACTGTTAAAGGTGTATTTATAACAGTGTTTTACAAACTATTTTCTGCAATTCTAGAAATGCAAAATATTAAACTCTGACAAAAAGGATATATGGAAAAATAAGTTTGGAACCCCCCGTGTGTTACAGACAATGTTCTTCGGAGAGTTTCGTCCTGCAGAGTAGGACATGAAAGGCCTTGGCGGTTTTCAGTAAAGAGACAAGTATTTACTTTTCATTCGGCACTTTTCAGACTAATTTGGCCCCATGGACTGTTCCCCGACCATCACCTACCTTTTTTTCCCTTTGGAATGGCTATTAACATCTCACGGAGTGAATCCTGTGGAACACAGTTTAGAACTTCTTTGTCTATAGGATAATTTCTGCCATTTTCTCTCCTGGAGTAGTTTTTTATATGTACCCAGATTCGAACTGTGAGGTGCCTCTGAACAGTTTCCATTTTTTTTTTTTTAAAGGTTTTATTTATTTATTTGACAGAGAGAGAGAGAGACAGCGAGAGAGGGAGCACAAGCAGGGGGAGTGGGAGAGGGAGAAGCAGGGTTNNTGCTGAGCAGGGAGCCCGATGCGGGGCTCGATCCCAGAACGCTGGGATCATGACCTGAGCCGATGGCAGATGCTTAATGACTGAGCCACCCACGTGCCCCCTCTGAACAGTTTCCTTTTGGGGATGTTGCTAAACGTCTTAAACTGTCTTTTTGTTTGTTTCTCAGTTACCTTGTCAGGTCAACCGTTTAGAGGCTTTCTCTTAGAAGCACGGGATGCGGAGGATTTGAGTGGCCCTCCTGTTGGCTCCTTCACATTGATTGACAGTCAGGTGTCACAGCTTCTGACCTGTGAAGACGTACAGGTTTGTGTTACATTTGAAATCTGTTGGTTTCCGTGGATCTTTTCACTACAGGGTGGTGGTTGTAAGATAAACAATGACATTACCCGTGTATTGCAGACATCTGAATAGATTCACAGTGATCAAGCTTTCCCCCTAATTTTCCTATTTGCAATATATTTTTACACATCAGCATCCTAGGCAAGGCAGTAGTTTGAAGACTTTTGATATTTTATTTAGTATTGACTCTTATTATATTGATTATAAAGGGTGTTAGTATTGAAGATAGGATTCTAGAGTGGGGCAGAGGTCTAATTTTTGTCATTCATTCATTCATTCATTTAATAAAAATTTATTATACCAGGAACGGCCCCAGTGCGAAGGGATATGGTGATGAACAAGACCTATTCTTGTTCTTTGAAGAGCTCAGAGCATTACACATAGGTAGAACATACGAACGTATGACGTGTGATACATAAGTGGAACATAAGGTTATAGGACAGATTCACGAGGAGAACACGTAAATAGACTTAGATTGGAAACACACAGGATGGGTGGGAAGCATAGCAGGGGAACTCACACACAGGCTGGAGAAAATTGAGAGAGAGCTCCCTGGAGGAGGGACTCTCCATGTCAGGCCTCAAAGAATGAGTAGAAATTTGCCAGGTGAATGAAAGTGGGAAATGAGATTGTTCAAGGGAAAGGTATTCCTAAAATATAATGCTATGTATGTGGAGGCAGGAATTTTTTCTTTTAATGGCTTTTCTTCATTCTCCTTGTATCTGTTAATGGAAGGAATATAAATGTGTGGTATAAATGAAATAAGGAGCAGGCTGTATGTAGCATTAACATACCCAGTGTTCATAATTCTCTGCAGTTCTTAAATTTCGGTTGACTCCAGTTTATTCACAGAGCCAGCTGCTAATCTGTTGTCTACTAGTCAGCATGTACTTGTTGAGCTCCTGAGTCCCTGCTTTAAATAAAACAGCCTTTACCAGGGTGTGAGCATTATGCAGTGATAGATGACTTTGCAAAATGATAGTAGTTCCAGCCACGCTCTACCATTGAGTGACTGAATGGTCGTTCTTCTCCATTTTATTTCAGGGATATGCTGTGAGTCACACAAGTCCATCCAAGAAAACAAAAGTTAAAGTCTACTGGAACGCCCCAAGCAATGCTCCAAATCACATCAAGTTTCTGTGAGTAGGCCAGCATAGAAATCTGCAACTAGTAACATTGAAACAACAATGGTCTGTATCATTTTTGATACCTGTTGGACATTCACCCATACAGGAGAGGTTTGCTGTAGTAATGACACCACCTTAGTGAGATAAGTAGTCATTTTGCTTTTTGTTTTATTTTTTTCCACCTAGCACAGGACCTGGTGCCTAATAGGCACTTAATAGACCTTTGGTGAGTGAATGAAGTTTTGCAGTGCCTTCCCACTAAAAGGCATCAATTACAACTGGGTGCCCTCAGAATTGCCCTCAGAATTATGAAATTCAGTAGAATTAGATGTCCTTCCCTGTTACTTCTATGTGCAAGGGGAAGAGGAATGTCATAAAGCAGTCTAATGATTCTAAATAAAGCAGTCTAATGTGTTAGAGACATATATTTTAAGGAGACTTGCTCTCCTGGCACATCTGTATTTTTTGTTCTACTTTGTACACAGGTCCCAGCACACAGTAATACAGCTTTGCACCTGTGTGTTGTGTGGAATGTGGAAAGGGACTGTGATGCCAGTAAGAACTGATGGTTGCTTACGCAGCCTCTATATAGCTTCTTCCTATAGCTGCCTGCTACACTTGCCCGGTGGAATAATTTGAATACCACACTTTGAAATTGGTAGTAGTAGTATGTTCTTTATATGTCAGGGATTGGAAATCTGTGCAGTTTAGTCCTAAGATCCAGCATTCAGGACTGCTGTGAGCATGCCCAAAGAGCAGACAAAGAAGAGAGGAGAAGGGAAGGAAAGAAAGATCGAGAGCGAGCAAGAAAGCAAGGGCAGTAAGAGTTTACTTAGTGATGAGGTGGAAGAGTCATTAGAGATGGGCCTTAGACAAAAGTAGTAGTAGTGTTAGGTAATATTAAGGTGTGTGTCCCTACTATATTCCTTTTCTTTTTTCCCTTTTTTAAAAAATTTATGATGGGCCACGATCAGGGTTCTGTTTGATCCCATTAGTTCTGCATTTCAGAGTCACAGTTGTTGAGAAGTATAAAATCTACTGGGTGAAGATTCCCGGTCCGATAATTTCACAGCCAAATGCACTGCCTTTTACGACACCTGAAACTACAATAGCCCCTTTGTCGACATTACCTCCGGTCTCCCATCTAACCAAACCAGTAAGTAACATTTTTATGGTTCCGCCAAATGCAATCTGTAATAACGGTGTCTTTGGAAATTGTGGTTCTAGGCTTGGTGAAGTGTGTAGAGAAGTGGCTGTACTGGGTCGTGGTAGTAAGTTTTGGGGACTTCTGCAGGAAATCTGAAGGAAGTCTTCATTGCAACATTATGACTTACAGGTCGGAATAAAGGCCACGCAAGACCCCACATGTTCGAGGTGTGGATATGATATTCACACCGAGTCTATATGGCCGAATATCAAATGTGGAGAGGAAGATTAAAGCTTGAGCTAAGTTTAGACAGGATTTGGAGGAGAATCTTGAAATAGTGATGTAACTTATAGATCTGATTTCATTAAGGCCAATGAGTACTGGGGGATTCTCTGTGCTGAACTACAGAAACTCTTCTGCAAAGTCATCAGCTAGACTTCATTCAGTCCCTCTGGTTCAGAAGAATGATGACTGAAAAAACATATCTTGTAAAGGGTAATGCATGTGGGAAACATTAGGAAGGTTTCTCTGAAAGAAATTCTGATGTTAGACTTACTAATTCGGAAGTGCATGTAACGAAAAATGTCTTATGGCAGGTTATTACAGTTGAAAGAACAAACTTAGGTCTGATTCTCGACTTGTCTACTTCTGTGTGACTTTGGATAAGCTCCTTAATTCTCAAGGGCTCAGTTTCTTCACCTATAAAATGAGAAATCATAATATCTAGCTCTTAGTACCATTATGAGAATTAAACAGTGTAATGAATATAAGGTTTCTAACTACTTTGCACATAATAGAAGTTCTGTAAATATTAGTTACTTTTTTCTTTTCCTTCTCTTTTTTTGTCTTTTTATAGCTCTTTGTTCCTGTAGGGAAGACCAAATAAAGCACTTGTGCTCCTGTGTAAAGTCTCATTTTGTTTTCCTTCTACGTTTTGAAATATATATTGATTTTATTTGACTACATTATTATGAATGTTACACTTTTGACCATACAATTAGATCTTTTATTTGCACTACTTCTGTTTACTTAGTCTTTTTTTTTTTTTTTAAGATTTTATTTTTAAGTAATCTCTACACCCAGCGTGGGGTATTGAACTTACAACCCCAAGATCAAGCATTACACTGCACTCTCCACCAACTGAGCCAGCCAGGCACCCCTCAGCTTACTTAGTCTTAATGTTTAATTTCAGAGCTGCTTTAGGGGAGTAAATGGTCATCTTGGACCTGAGCTTCCTGGTAGGACAAAATTATCTTTTCATATATTCACACAAAAGGTATTTGTTTTTGGAGCTTTCATGGTATCTCTGTACCAGGTTTATAATCTCTGATTATAGAAAGGTTTATTCAGAGTCATGAGATTATAGCATTTGTAGAGCTAGAAGGACCTCAGGGTTCAGTCTCTGTTGTGTAGTTGAAGGTATACAAGAGAGACAGTAAGTTCTTTAGCAGACATGATGGAGTAGAGGGGAGAGCAGAGACCAAAATCCAAGTTTTGTAGTGGGTTGTTCTTTCCACTCTACTGTGACTTTTCTTGAAGTTCCTGTGAAATAATAAGAAATACATATATTGGTCTCTGCTGTGGTTCCTGCTAATATTTGGCCGTTAACCCCAGTTCCTGATACAGAGCTCCTAAATCCCTTGTAATTTCCTGAGTGATAGGAATACCTTTTGTTCTAATGAGGTGACTCTGGGTGGGCTCCTAGATGGGGGCAGGTCACCAGAAAGACCAACCCATGCTGGGAACTTTCTACCCCACTCCCTATTTTCCAGAGATGAGAGAGGGGCTGAAAATTGACTCAATAATCCATCGTGCCTCCATGGTGAAGCCTCTATAAAAATCCCAAAAGTATGGGGTTCAGAGAGCCCCCAGGTTGCTGAACACGTGGAGGTGCTTAGAGGATGGTGCCTTAGAGAGGGTGTGGAAGCTCCATGCCCCTTCCCACATACCTTGCCCTGTGTGCCTCTTCCATCTGACTGTTCCTGGGTTGCATCCTGTAATAATACACTTGGCGTTCCTGGGTGGCTCATTGGTTAAGCATCAGATTCTTGATTTTGGTGCAGGTCATGATCTCAGGGTTGTGAGATCGAGCCCCACGTGGGCTCCGCACTCAGCAAGGAGTCTCTTGAGATTCTCTCTCTCTCCCTTTGCCCCTCTCCCTGCTTATGTGTGCTCTCTCTCTCTCTCTCTCTCTAGATAAATAAATAAAATCTTAAAAAAGGAATAATACACTGGTAATCTAGTAAGAAAGCTGTTTTCCTGAGTTCTGTGAGCCATCCTAGTACATTATCAAACTCGAGGAGAGGGTCATGGGAACCTCCAGTCCCCTCCAGTGGGAACCTGGAACTTGTGATTGGCTACTGAAGTGAGCAGTCTTGTGGGACTAAGTCCCTAACTTGCAGGATTGGACACTAACTTCAGGTAGATTGTGTCAGAATGGAATTGCAGTGCAGGACACGCATTTGGTGTCCACAGAGAATTGCAGAATTGGCTAATGTGGGAAAACCCGCCACACATTTGGTGGCCCAGAAGTATTGGTAGAGTAGAAATGAGAAGTTTTTTGATACAGTTCCCATTAGATCTAGTTATGTAATGTTTAACTCTCTTCTGAAATATACCCTCACAGTGCCTTCTAACAAGATGACTATACATTTGCTCTGTCAAATTGTAGAGCTGACGTTTTTTGATACTCTTCCCCTTTTTTGCCATAACAAGAAGCTCTGAATTAAGTCACTGTGGACTGCGCCTGTTTCTCCTCCACTTAATTTTTATTACTATTACTTGGAGTGGTGGTATATATAGAGAATAACCATTTTTTCTTATATTATTTTAATATCCAATTTGAACCTGAATTCTAGAAGCAGAGTTTACGATTTAAATATAAAAACTTGCTAAGAGTTTGTCTGTTTCCCTTTTAAAAGTCCATTCTAAAAGCTCAAGGATCCCCTTTAGGCAAGAATGTCAACGTGGACTTAAATATTCTCTAAGATGTTTTTCAAAATTTACTAGAAACTTTGCTCCAGATCATCATTAATGTGAAATCTTTTGTGTGTAAAGTCCTTTTAATTTTGTGTATTAAAGTCCTTTTAATACTCATGCACATTATAGTCCAACTAATGTTATGTTTTCCAGATTTTAATTAAAATTAATGAAGTTTAAAAGTTCACAACCTAACTACTGCTCTGATCATTTCTAATTTGGGTTGTGTCTTTTGTTTCCTTCTTTGAATCTCTATTATGAAAAGATATTCTTGTTAAAATTTGTGCTTCAAGGTAGTGGCTCTTTTATCATGGTGAAATGAACTGCATGGTCTGTAATTAAGGACTTTTTCTCCCTGTCATTTTTCTAGTTCAGTGCTTCAGATTGTGGGAACAAGAAGTTCTGTATTAGGAGTCCTGTGAACTGTGACCCAGAGAAGGAGCACGCCTGTTTCTTCTTGTCCTTCACACGAGATGACCAATCAGTGGTGGTTGAAATGAGCGGTCCCAGTAATGGCTATTTATCCTTTGCGTTTTCTCATGACAGATGGATGGTTTGTATCCCTCACTTACGTAAGTGGTAATGAAAGACAGTTACTAGAGGGAGCCTAATCAATGGCGGTGTACTTGTTTGTTCCAGGGTCAAATGATCAAACTTAAAATGGGGAGGGGACGGGGAGGGCAGGGCACACTAACTTAGAGCAGATGCTGACTTAAACATCTTTGGGCATTTCATGTTTTTAACAGTTGTGCAATTACATAGCTCTGAGAACAGGATATCCTACAGAGAGTTAGGAAAATCACTCTATATCCAGTGGACTTGCCTTTCTGCCTGTGTCTGTCTCTTTGTGATAAAAGCAAGAAACGTGGTTAGGAAAAGTTGCTCTGCATAAAAGTCTTATGTTACTGGTGATGCTTTTCCAGCCCTACTTGTTTTCTCGAGTGGCCAGCTGCCTTGGTGTCCCCACTTTGGTAGTCATCGGTACATATCCCAAACAGAGAATGACACCCGGCGTGTCCAGGCGTAGATATATTCTTCACGGATAGGTTCTTTTGTCAGATCAAGGGAAGGCAGCATTTGTCTGAAGCTGATTCTCGCTCTCCCTGGGTGGTGCTGAACGGATTAAATGGTTCTGTAGATGGCAGCCTTGTGCTGTGGCGTGGAAGAGCAGAGTGCTGCAGCGGCGTCGTGATCTCCCGGAAGGCAGGCAGGAGAGTGTGGGCCAGGACACGTGCGAGTCCTGTTCAGTGCAGGGTTGGCGGGGAGGTTGGGGATGACTGCAAATGGAGAAAGCCTCTTTCTTCCACATTAGCAAAGGCAACAGGTTTTTTCTAGAGCAGTTTCTTTCTGTCAGGTTTTAAACTTAACGTTACTTCTTTAGGGAATCATATTTCAAAAAAAGAATGGGAACGCTGAGATTCTATACTAGAAGAATTAATATTTTCCCTAAAAGTGCACTTTGATCACGTTGGTCCTTGTGTGCTGCTTGCAGGTTTTGAAGGAAGCTAGATATTTTACTATATGACCTAGATATTTTACTATATAGTCCTTCAGTGCACTCATTATTCTCTTTCATTAAGCAAAATGTATACCTTAAACTTACGAGAGATAAGATATGTCATATGCTTTTATTTTTTATTATTTTTTTTTTTAGGGGGTGAGGGGCAAAGGGAGAGGGAAAGAGAGAATATTAG
>NW_024423564.1:21728023-21755796 GCF_017311325.1 Ursus maritimus
AGGCTCCATACCCAGCCTGGAGCCTGACTCGGTTCTCAACCTCATGATCCTGAGATCGTGACCTGAGCCAAAATCAAGAGTCTGACGCTTAAATGTCTGAGCCACCCAGGCGCTCCAGATATGTCATATGCTTTTAAAAATAACATATAAGGAGGGGCACCTGGGTGGCTCAGTCGTTAAGCATCTGCCTTCGGCTCAGGGCGTGATCCCAGAGTCCTGGAATCGAGCCCCACATCGGGCTTCTCTGCTGGGAGCCCGCTTCTTCCTCTCCCACTCCCCCTGCTTGTGTTCCCTCTCTCGCTGGCTGTCTCTATCTCTGTCAAATAAATATATAAAAAATCTAAAAAAAAAAATAACATATAAGGAATTATGACTTTTTCTTTTTTAAAGTCTTTTCTTGGGAGATTTTATACTAGATTGAATGATGTTACAGTAGTTCAAATGCTTTCCCCGTTTCCCTTTGTAATATAGCATATTTTTTGCGTGTTTACAGTTCTGGCCAAAACGAACCAGGTTTGGCCCCTAAGGTGGATGATGAGTTTGGATTAAAAATAGAATGTGACTATACAGCAGTAAGGAAAGATGGTGGTAGTGCTTGTTGTGTGAATGTGATGGAACTGGTTATGAAGGCAATTACGAAGACGGGCCCCCCAAGGATTAACAATGGTGGTCTTGTTGGAATAAGTTTGTAGCTTTATCTCTAACATACAGTGCTCATTTAGATACGTGCTCTAGTCCCTTAAATAAACAACACTGCAGTCACTTTAGAGTCAAACTTCATGTAGTAGGATACTCACGTTTTTCTTTCTCTGGCCACATGAAATCTGTCCTGAGGGGAAAAGACACTACTGCTGCCCTGGGCGTGGTGATGAGGAGCGCATAAGTAGACCAGTTGTTTCTGTTCTAAGTTGTAGGCATAGATAGCACAGAAGCATTTGTCTTTAATTCAAGATATATTTATCTTACTTAGAAATCTTGTGTTTCTAGTATAGTACTCATCAAAAATGTTTATTCTGCAGGTATGTAAATGTAATTATGCAGGTGCAGTGATTTACAGAGCAATCTTACTTAATGATTAAAATCATCTGTACACCTGTTTGCCTAAATTGGGGGAAATAAATCATCCTCAAAAAATATTTTTAAAGTAGTTGTTTCTATTTTTGGTTATGTAAAAAAATTTAGGATATTTTTATGAACTGCTGTTTCTTTTCAGTACCTAATATAAATTTAAATACTGAAGGTATCTGATGTTATGAATACTAGCTAAATGATACCTTTTTCAATTTAACTTGTAAATTAATGATAACAATTGTTTTGGTATTAGGCTTCAACACTAAAATTGATGAAAAGTATAATTTTCCATATTTTTGCCAACAATGACTTGCTAATGTCTGAATTCTAACTAAATTGCAAAGTATACACATATTCCCCATCTTGCATACTTTATTAAATGATATAAAGTATATCAAGAATACATACATATATATTAGCTTGGCTTCCTTCTCCTGCCCAGTGTCATCTTGCTCTATACGTAATTTCTTAATGTTCAGTTCTAGAATGTTCCCAGTTCTGACCTCTCTTGTACATCAGATTGGGATTTCCAGTGGCCGGCTGATCTTGTCCAGATGAGTGTTCCTAGACAGCACTAACCATCATCCATAAAACTGAACTGAATGTCTTCCCTCCTCCTGTTTCTTATGTTCCCCATTCTTGGTGATCAAAAACAGTAATAAAAAATCAGTTACTATGATTGATTTCTTGCTTCTTTTCAGATACTGTCTTGGGCAATTTATAGACTCTCATGTATTGCTGCCACCATCTTTGGTGTTCAGGGAATTTGGTTGTGGCTTAGATTCTTCCCTTTTATTCACCTCCCAGGTCCTTCTTCCTCACACACACCCCCAACTTGCTGTTTTGAGAAGTTTTAAACCGACATCCATCTAAACCAGTTGAAAGAATAGTCCAACAAACACCAATAAGTTCTTCACCTGCGGGCTTGCCACATTCTCTCCCTCTCTTTCCTCCACTGTGCGCTCATGCATGTGTACAGATTGACTTATGAAGTGTGTATAAAACACACATTTTTCCCCCAAACTATTTGAGTTAAGTTGTAGATATATCATGACATTTTATCTTTAGAATTTTTAGCAAGTATCTCCTAAGAACAAGGATATGCTCCTATAATTACCATAATATCTTGATCACATTGAGAAAACTTAACAGTGATATAATAATAATTTTATGCAATATAGTCTATATTCCAAGTACCTCAGTTGTCCCCATAAAGTCCTTCATAGCTGTTTTTTAAAAAAAATTTCTGACGCAAGATCCATTTATCACTCAGTACATTTAATTGTTACATCTCTTTGATCAGTTACCCATTTATTTTCTAGATTTTTTTTCATCCAATTCTGTAGAATGTCCCACAATTTGTATAGTAGATTCAGGTTAAGATTTTTGGCACAAATACTACCTAAGGGGTTTGTTTCTGTCTCAGTGCGTCATATCAAGAGGTGCGTGCGTAATGTCAGATTATTCCATTATTGATGATTCTATGTTTGATTGCTGGTATCTGTCAGATTTTTCCATTGCGAAGGCGTGTTTTCTCTTTTTAATTAATAAGTCATCTGTGGGGTGATACTTTGAGGGTAAATATTCTGTTCCTCAATAACATTTTACCAAATGATTTTAGCATCTATTGATGTTCCTTTCCTGAAACAGTTGTTACACTTGTGGTTGCAAAATGGTGATTTTCTAATTTATTTATTAGCTGGCATTCTTCTAAAAAGAAGAGCTTTCTCTTCTCTGCATCTGCTCTTCCCTTTTGGTGAAACACTATGGACTAATGAATTCCTTTGGTCTATTGTGTTATAGTTTATTATCATCATTCTTCTTTTAGAGGCTCATATTGACCCAAATATGGCTCCTTGAAGCTGTTTTTTTGTACCCTATTGATGTGTCTCCATTAGTTTTTTGTTGTATCTTTGTTTTTTGGTGTAACAAGATGTCCACTCATCTTATACTGTTACGCATTTTCATTTCTCAAAGGAGGTCTGTTTCCTTTTAATAGAAATAGTGTTTAGAAGTCAAGATTTGGGTGCTAATGTGTTCATTGCTATCAGTCTTCCAGATAATTTTGATTTTGTCTTTGACCTACTTCTTCATTCTCTTTATTGCATTGTCCCTGTCTCTGACTTGGCTTACACCTTTATTGTCATTTCCAGACCGCTGCAGCGACCCCTCACTAGTCCTCCTGGCTCCACGATTTCTCCTTTAAAATTTTTAGCAACTTTATTCCATTTCATCTTTCAACAGTCACTGTTGTTTTCTTCCCAAGCTACCACGGAGCTCATCTCAATCCTATCCCCAGAAACCTTTGGTGAGCCTTTAGTAGTTACAGGAAAAATGATTTTTTTCCCATTACAGTGGCTTTCCACACTCTTCAAAGTCCTTGTTGGAATTTCCAGCCTTACCGTGTGTATGTTTTAGCTAACAGAATTACCTGTTTCCTAAAGTGTTCACATATTTTTTATTTCTGTCTTTGGTCCTGGAAGTTCCTCCTTTTGGAAATCTTTCCCTTTAATCTCAGCTCTACCTTATCCACATATAAATAAATATTTTTTATTCTCTAAGGCCTACTTAATTATTATCTTTTCTGATAAGTTTTTTTCAACCTTTTGGCTCTACACAATTTGTGCTTCCATGATACTTTGTCTAAACCTGTTTTATCTTAATCCACATACTATTATAACTGTGTCTTCCATTAAAACATAGTCTTTGGTTCTAAGAACAATCTAGTCATCTTCGTTTTCCCCACAGTATCCACACAGTGTTTTCTGAACAGAGTACGTTCTAAATGCTTGATTCAAGAGGAACAAATGGGAAAAAGAGGATCTGTCCAATTCAGAAACTTGGTGGAGGGCCACCAGGGTGGCTCAGTCATTAAACATCTGCCTTCGGCTCAGGTCATGATCCCAGAGTCCTGGGATCGAGCCCCACATCAGGCTCTGTGCTCAACGGGAAGCCTGCTTCTCCCTCTCCCACTCCCCCTGCCTGTGTTCCCTCTCTTGCTGTCTCTCCCTGTCAAATAAATAAAATCTTAAAAAAAAAAAAAAAGAAAGAAAGAAACTTGGTAGAACTTCTTACATGTGTGCTTTCATGCTCCAAACTTGGGGCTTCTAGAATTGCCTGGAGCCTAAGGTTGTAGTAGCACCTCTCATACTCTTCACTGTAGAGTAGTCAGGACTGAGAGTCACTTGTCCATCCCCATCATTCTGTCCAATATTTGAGAGGTCTGTCTGCAATGGGTTAGTATGGCAGTTGACTTGTCATCCTTTTGCCTCAAAATCAACCGATTTGTTATATTAACATTTGTTTTAAGTAAAAAAAGAATTTGTGTGCCTCCTAGAGGATAGTCTAGAAAACACATGTTTGCTTAAATTAGAGATCAGTGAACTTTCTCTGTAAAGTAACTACTTTAGAATTTGTTGGCATATGGTCTCTGTTCTAAATATTTGTGTCTCTTGTGGTAGCACTGAAACAGCTGTGGACAATCCATCAATTAATAGGTGTGGCTTTGTTCCAATAAAACTTCATTTGTGGACAATCATGACCTATTCTTCTTTTAATTAAAGAAAATGACTTAGATATGTAAACATCCTTCTTAGCCTGTGGGCTGTACAAAAACAGGCATCAGGCTGAATTTGGTCTGTGTGTCATAGTTTGTTGATTCCTGGTTTAAATCACAATGACTCCAAATTTCTCGAGTTGGGCTAATTCTGATTTGAATAGAAGATGTGTAACGATGAATAATTGGTTTGCTAATGTTATGTACTTCAGAGTTCTCAAAAGTGGAACTTTAAAAAATAAATTTAAAATATGTTAGAATGTCATTGGGATTAATGGCAAAATTTATTATCACTTGTCAGGCTTGGCTTTGTTTAAGGAGTTTAATGACTACAACATACAAAGGATCTTGTTAGATGGTTTACAGAGAATCGTTTAGAATAGGTGAAACAACCAAAACTATACCCAGTAATTTAAAATGCACATTATTTCTTTGTACCATCATTTAAATGTACTTTGAAGATTCAGTCTGTCCTCTGATAGTCACTTTAAGTAAGCTCTACCTGTGAGAGCTAAGGAATATTGGAGACTAAAGGGTAGATAAGAAGTAGACTGACAGAAAATGCCTCCTTGAGTTCAGACAAGTTGGTCTTCATATGGCATAGTACATCCATTGAGTGTGTACAATATTAGCAATATTTGATTACAGCCTCCTCATCTTAAAAGTTACCCCCCAAGCCCGATATAGTGCAGTGTGTTTATAGTTACGAAAATTTGTAAGACACAGATATTTATTTACAAACAATGTTCTTAGTAAGTTCAGTGAAAAAAGGTAACAGAATTGTGTATTTTTCTATTTGGGGTGAAAAATAGTTATAAATACAAATAGGTTTGGATGAATATACATGAAAGCATTAATAGTGGTATTTGAGTTTATGGGCATATAAACATGTTATTTTAATCTATTTTTACATTGAAATTGTGTTGCTTTTGTATTATAACAAAATTATTATTGACTTATTCATACTGAATAATACAAAGTGTAGTTGACACACAATGTTATATTAGTTTCAACATAGTGTACAACATAGTGACTGAACAATTTTAAATATCATGCTATGCTCATCACAAGTGTAGCTACTGTCTGTTACCATACGACACTGTTATACCGTTGACTACATTCCCTGTGTTCTACCTGTTATTCCCATGACTTAACTCATTCCACAGCTGGAAGCCTGTATCTCCCACTGCCTCTCACCCATTTTGCCCATCCCCCCCCCCGGCCTCTATTAAGTTTGTTCCCTGTATTTATGGGTCTGTTTGTGCTCTTTGTTTGTTTCTTCATTATAGCAGAATTATTTTAAATTAATAAATTGGACAGCCAATTCTCTTGAGTTCATCGTATCATTAAGATTGAATCAGTAAATTATGTTTTAAAAGCATCAAATACCATTTGATTTCATTAGGGATGCTTTTAAAAACAAAATGTTGACATTCCTTTGAATTTTTCTCATTTGCAAATGTTTTCAGGGTGATGATGATGCTTATTTGTGTATTCGTGAAGATCAGACTGTACACATACAACCTTCCCATTTGACGGGGCGAAGTCACCCTGTGATGGACTCCAGGGTAGGTGTGAAAATTCTGGGAACCTCTACCTGGCTTGTCTTGCCTTCTGGCCATGTGGCCAACAGTGGCATAACTGTGCTGCAAGATAGCTCCCCATCCTCAGTTAGCAGCAGAGCCAGAGCAGGGGTCTGGCAGCAGGGTTCCTTTCTTATAATAATCTGGGAGAGACTTTTTTTGTGCTTTATTTTATTTTAAAAATAATATATAAAAACATAATAAATTATATTATATTCTTATATGTTTAATTTATTATTAATATCATTGTAGTATTTATATTTAATGTTATTTATTAAAGTATATTCTATTATTATATAGTTTAATAAAATTATGTATATTTAAGGTATACAACATGATGTTTTGATATACATATACATAGCGAAATGATTACTACAGTTGTGTCCTTACATACTTACTTTTTTTTTGTGGTGCAAGCACCTGAAATTTACTGGCTTAGCAAATTTCCCATATACAATACAGTATTATTAAGTACAGTCATCATGCTGTACATTAGATCTCTAGACTTAATCATCCTACGTAACTGCAACTTTGTACGCTTTGACCACCATCTCCCTTTTCTACACTTGGAAAAGCACAAGACAAGTTTCTGTTGTAGGAAAAATGAATTCTTGCCTGTGTTACCTAAGTCCTTTTTTCACATCTTAGAAAAGAATATTCTGCAGTGAAGAAGATCAGAGCATCAGCTCCTTTTCAAAAGCTTACAGACCGATTTTTAAGAAGAGGCTTAGGTTCATGACACAGAGTTTCTTGTCCAGTGAGAAAGAGGAGCGTGTGGGGCAGAGACTGGTTCAGTGCTTTGAACAGTTGTCTTCTGTGCCTCTTCTTGGCATCTGTGCCGGAGATAGCCTATTTCTGGTAGAGAAGTGTCTCTTTACACGTGGCTTTTGGCAAGCAGATGAGCTCTGATGAAGCAGTAGCCATCGTCTAATGACTTCACGTTCTCTGCAGAGCTTTCCCCTGGGCTTGGAACTTCTCCCTTGTTGCTTGTTACATTTTGGCCACTAGTGTATTACTTCCTAATTGTTTCTTCAGTGTTTTTGATTGTGTGTCAGTGGCCAGGTGGGGTTAGTACATCTGCCAAAGTTTCTAACCTGGGTAGGGGACTTCTGGGGTTCTGACTCTAAGTAAAAGTAGTATTTTTGCCAAGTGGGATAAAGACAAATAAATTAGAAGAAAATGTTTCTTGTACTCCTCAGAGAGGAAGTGGGAAAACAGTGATACAGCAGACAAAACATGCACCAAGGATCTTAGGGAAAGGAAATCGAGCGGGTCAGGATTTTGATCATATTTTATTTTTAGCAAATCTGTGGAAAGTGCTGAGGAGACCCATTGTGTATGTTTGTAGGGTGCTCTTGAGGATCTGGCTTGGAGGCTGGTGGATGGTGTTATGCAGTGTTCTTTCAGAAGAAACATTACCCTTCCCGGGGTTAAGAATAGATTTGATCTAAACACAAGCTACTACATATTTCTAGCAGATGGTGCAGCTGACGATGGTACGTATATTGATGAAAACTATCTTTTCAAATTTTTTCCTCTCTTTTCTTCCCTATTCCACCTTTCCTGGAGAGACTACTATAATTGCTCACTTTTTAAGATGCACACTTCTGGGTAAAGAGTTATCAAAACCCTTTTCCATTTTGCCTGACAGTTTGACTTTGGATGACCTTCTCGTTTTGTTTTCCGGGAAACTAGATAAAAGTAGTACGTCAACTATGTTATAAGGTGACATGCTTATGATAAAAATGACTTCTGGCTGGTGAACTGCATTTGGACCAGGAAGAACTATAAATACCTAGTAAGAAGCCATATCTTTGGGCTTCCCTAAGTGGTGTGACATTGGCAGATCTCTGGCAGGGATCCTGTAAGCAGTGACTGTAGGGTTGTCGCAAGAGATATTGGCTTTTGCAAGATAACCTGTCCAATGTGAATCTCATCTCCGTGAACCTGAGCTTTCTCCAGGGAGGTGGAGGAGGGGTAGAGAGAATAGCTCCTGGCCAGCTGAATAAAGTGCTACAAGATCTCCCATCGAAGGAAAATGCCTCTAAATGCCCTGCAGCTGTGCTTGTCTCTGTCCTACATCTCTCTAAGTGAATCTGATGCCAGGTACAGCCCACGGAAGTTTTATGAGTTTGAATATTTACATTATCCTTTTTTTTTTTTTAAAGAATATTTCCTTTATCCTTAAGAAAACTGCCCTGGTGGGTATCGCAACGCATATTAATAAGGATTATTAGATTTTGTTTAAGGTCTTGGCTGATGATGTTTTGAAGAACTACAGGAAATGCCAAGGTAGTTTGTCGTGACTCATCTCTTGGGAGACAATACTGCCCCCAAACTTTGAGAATATAGCCACCTTTGAAAATGGTGAGAAGCTGGGCATATGGAATGGAAAGTTAGGGGGCGAGGTAAAGGAAGAGGAGGAGCAAAAATGTGGTGTAGGCAAACTTGTGAAAAGCCTTTGCATATTCTATCCTGTGGTTCTGGTTTTATGCTATAGGTAAAGGGGAGGTGATCGTTTTGAAGCAGTAAAGTATCTACTCAGTGTTATGAGAAAATTTAGGAATATTTGTAGATTTAGTGGTAGGTGATATGTGTAGTTATCTTAGCCAAATCATGTAGTCTTGTTTGCACCAGCAACAGCAAATACAGCTTAAAAATCATTTCTTGGTTAAGTGATAATAATGAAGAAAAACTACTCTGTGTTTACTGAGTGCCTGGCCGAATGCTGTAGTTAGATCCTTCATTTTTATCCTCAGAAAAATTACATTAGATACGTACTCTTATTATCCCTGTTTCATCCGGGAGGAAACAGAGGCTTAGGAGTGGTTGAGAAATTTGCCCAGATGAGTCTGTGGTAGAGCTGGGATTTGAACCCAAACTCTTTGCCCTCAGAGCCTAAGTAGTCAACACTTCTGAACATGGAAAATGTAGGAATTGAATTTTTAATGAGGAAAAGGGTCAAATATGTGTGTTTTTAGACGGATGCCACTCAAGTACAGGTAACTGTATTTGTTGGCACTGTAGCTGTCACGTACTGTGGATAACATATATGTCATGTCTCACAGAGGCTTTGTAAGTAGACATCATATTGCCCATTTAAGAGAAGGAAACTGGAACCTGGAAAGGCTAAGTAACTTTTTCCAAATCAAACAAGTGGCAGAGTCAGAAATTACACCCCAGGCTGTTCTGCTTACAGAAGCCGTGCCCTTTCCATCATACCAAACTGCTTCCTTTGCTGACAGGTGCTCCATCATGAAGGACTATTGAGGAAAATGGATGTCTTCAGTTGCTAGGGGATTTAACAGTTTGCATTTATACTTTAAAAACCTTGATACTGAGGGGGTCTGGGGGGCTCAGTTGGTTATGCATCTGCCTTCAGCTCAGGTCATAATCTCAGGGTCCTGGGATGGAGCCCTGCATCGGGCTCCCTGATGATTCTGCTTCTCCCCCGCCCCGCTCCGCTCATGTTCTCTCTCTCACAAATACATAAATAAATAACATCTTTAAAAGAAAAACTTGATACTTAAAAAATTTACACTTTTTTTTTAAAAGATTTTATTTATTTATTTGACAGAGAGAGACAGCCAGCGAGAGAGGGAACACAAGCAGGGGGAGTGGGAGAGGAAGAAGCAGCCTCCCAGCAGAGGAGCCTGATGCGGGCTCGATCCCAGAATGCCGGGATCATGCCCTGAGCCGAAGGCAGACGCCTAACGACTGAGCCACCCAGGCGCCCCTAAAAATTTTACACTTTAAAAGAAATGCAATTTCATTTGAGTGGATGAATTCTATTATATAATAAATTGTGTGTGGGGGGGTGTATGACAGTGCCAAAAATTTCTTCTTGGGTCAGCACTGTAGAAATTGGAATCTCTTTTCTGATAGAAACAATATTTCAAGTGGTAGTTCCAATATTTCCCCAGAAAAAACCTAGTTCATGGATAATGTAGGTACAGAGTGGAGCATTGTTGTATCTCCCTGTCCTGCTGGTGTTGCTAATGCTAATGGTGTATTGGGGGGCATCTCTTTCTTGTGGCCTCAACCAACCTGCTCAGAACCACTTGGAGTGACTCCTGAAAATGTAGATTCCTGAACTCCAGTTTAGACCCACTGAATCATTGATGCTTGGAATCTGCATTTTTAACAAGCATCCCAGATGATTGTTTTGTATACTGTGGTTTGATAACTTACTACTCCAGGACAAGGTTCTCCCAAATAAGGTGTGTATATTGTAAGGCAGTCCAGGGGATACAAGGACAACACTAGAACCTTCTATTTAGATTTATTTTATCTCATCTCGTCTCAAAAATTTCTATTTTAATATATTTTACAGTGTTCATAATGCATTAAAACAATAGTACATAAATATGGTTATTAACTAAAGTATACATATATGGGGGACACAGACTAATTTTTTTAAACTGGTGGAGTACAAAGCAGAAAAGCAAAACAAAACCTAAACAACAACAACAACAACAACAACAACAACAAAACCCAACGCCCACAAAACCCCCAAACCTAGACATTACTGCTTCAGGGAATAAACCTTCCAGTACCCTTGTATTGTAGAACAAAGTACAATTGCCACATAAATCATTCTCTTTTCTGTTATCTAATTATATGTATGTGAAGCATTTATAAATTGCACTCTGCTTAAAAGCATTGAGGCTCTGTGAGGTTGAAACCATTTTTCAAAGCAATCATAAAATCTCTGTAACCCATATAAAATGTAAAAGGTACCCAATTGCAGTAAAATCCATGTAAAACCTTTTTCTAATGCTGTTCCCCCCCCCCCAAATGCTGACATTGTCCTATCATGAGATAAGCAGTCATGGGAAATGATAGAACTCACTTGGGTGAATAAGTAATTCACAATTAGGAAATCCACCAATTTAAATAATTAACAAATTGGAGACCTTGTTATCGTATGACCAGTTATTTTAACAATTTAGGAATACCACATGTCAGGTAATACCGTAGAGCCTTGTACTAAACATGAAGTCAATCTGCCTTCGAGCAGAAATCCAAGATTATAATGGAGCCATACAAAGAAATCCCCAAATTATAATGGACTTCTGCTTTAATGAAGGGTAAGTTCTTGGTTAGCCTGTGGGTCTGCAGTGAATCAGAATTTAAAAACACTTTCTTCCAACTTGCCTCTCAGGCTATTGGGAATGTGGTCTGGTTTTCACCACCACAACTCTGCTAATTCAGTATAATTCCCTATGATAGTTATTGTCTCTTTCCTCTTGACTCTATTCTCTAGGTATCCATTACATAAAACTTGTCTTGTTTTCTGCTTTCCCTGATCCTCTCTGTTATAAACAAGCCATGATACAATAGTATTTGTGAAGCGAATAACCAGGTGTCCTAACACCATTTTTTGAATAGTTCATTTTATCTCTGCTGCTTCAGAAGCCAAACATCTGTCAGTAAATCAAACTATTTTTAGTTTATTCTTCCATTACTCCATTACTGTACCAGTTGAAACTACTGTAGCTTTATAGTAGATTATGAATTTTGATAGAGCATGATTTCCCCTCCTGGCCCCCGTTTTCAGGAATTCTTGCCTCTTTGTTGTGTTTCTCTTCTTCTAGATAAAACTTTAGAAATGATTGTCAGATTCCATTAAAAATCCTATTGGGGTTGTGACTGGAACTGCAATGAAATTTTAGATTAATTTGGGGAATAATTGACATCTTTGCAATAGTGAGTCTTTCTATCCAAGAATATATTGGATATTCCATTGATTAAAATCTGGTGGTTTTCTTCATGTCTTCATAGAGGCTCTTATATTTTTTTGTTACTTTGTTTCTATGTATTTTATAGATTTCTTTTTCTTTTTTAATTTTTATTTATTTATTTGACAGAGAGAGAGGCAGCGAGAGAGGGAACACAAGCAGGGGGAGTGGGAGAGGGAGAAGCAGGCTTCCCGCTGAGCAGGGAGCCTGACTCGGGGCTCGATCCCAGGACCCTGGGATCATGACCCGAGCTGAAGGCAGATGCTTAACGACTGAGTTTCTAATACAAACTATTGTGAATGGGATTATTTTTCTTACATTTTCTAAATTTGTTGGTGTATTGGAACGTTACTGATTTTTGAGTGTTTATCTTGAACTTGGCCATCTGGTTTGCTAGTTGATTATTTTGGATTTTCTAGATAAACATCGTATCTTATGCCAATAACAACAAGGTTCAATTGCCCTCATTTTTTCCTTGTTTCATTGCATTGTTTACTTCTCCCAGAAAAACGTGGACTGGAAGTGGTGATCTGGCCTGCATTCTTGTCTTGTTCCTGATTTTGATGGGAAAGCTGCTGATATTCAGTGTTGTGTCATGTTTATTGTATTTTTTTGGTGGGTGTCTTTTATGGTGTTTAGGAAATGATCTTTTCCTAACTTTACAGAGTTCGTGACATGAACATGTGCTGAATTTCATCTGGTGTCTTTCAGGCAGCAATTGAGATAATATTTTATTACTTTTATAGACCTCAGAGTGGTGAATTATCCTCACTTTCTTGGGATAAACTTTGCCTGGCTATGTTTTATAGCTCTCTTAATGCACAGTTGATTTGAATCACTAATATTTTATTTAAACTTTGTATCTATATTCATAATTGATTTTGGTCTATGGTTGTGGGATTGTGTGAGTGTGCGTGTGTGTGTGCCTGCCTAATTTTTGGTTTCAGTATTATGCTAATCTCATAGAATGAACTCTGGGAGAGCTTAAGTAAATAAGAATTTTTAAGGTTAAAAAAAGTTTTTAAATTGTATGATAGAACTCATCCACATAATAACTGTCGGAATCTTTAGGGATAGAAATATTCGACTAATTAAAAAAATTCTTCTACCATTATTACTCTCCAAGAGTTTACTTCTTTGGTGAAGTTTTATAATTCTAGATTTTTCTAGAAATGCATTCATTTCATTTAGATTTTGAAATATTTTTGGCTTACTTAAAGTTGTATGTAGCATTTTCTTATAACTTTAAAGAGTATCTTCTATATCAGAAGCTGTGTCCCCCTTTTTATTTCTGATACTGTTTGTGTTCTTTCTTTTTATTTTGTGGTTGGACTTGCCAAAAACTCAGTCGATTGACCTTTTATCAACTTCATTTTTTGACTTATTAATTTGTTAATTTCTACCTTTATTTTTAATCAGTCTCCCTCTCTGGTTTCCTGGGTTATGTTTTGTTGTTGTAAACACCTCTTGAATTAAATGATGACTTCAATACTTTAAGTCTTTTTTTTTTTTAATGGAAATGTTTTTTAAATGATAAAAACTTCTTTTGAATAGTACCTTGATTGCATCACGTTTGTTTTAATATGAAGTGTCTTCATTGTTATTCATTTTAAAGAAGACTTGTGATTTAAATTTTGATTTCCTACTTAGCCCCAGGGTTATTTAGAAGAGTAGTTTTATAAATATCTACGTGGATCATTTTTTCCTAGCTTTTTGTTGTTCATTTTTAGTTTTGTTGCCTTTTGGATACATAATATAACCTGTCTCTTGTATAATTATTTCTTTTTGGAAATTATTGAGATGTAGTCTGTAGTCTAGTATTTCGTTGGCGTAAAGATTCCTATATATCTGTTATATCAAATTTTTGGGGCGCCTGGGTGGCTCAGTTGGTTAAGTGTCTGCGTTTGGCTCAGGTCATGATCCCGGGGTTCTGGGATTGAGCCCTGCATCGGGCTCCCTGCTCAGCGGGGAGCCTGCTTCTCCCTCTCCTCCTGACCCTGCTCCCTGCTTGTTCTTTCTCTCTCAAATAAATAAAATCTTAAAAAATAAAATTTCTTAATTCTTTTTATTTTTTTACGCTTACGTTGTATTCTAAAAATAATGTATGTATGTTCCATGATTTAGTCTCCTAAAAATGGATATTTAGCTTGCTTAAAATTTTTTTTGGTCCAGCACAAAAAATCCACTTTTTGTACACAGTCTTGTATATATATATCTTTGGGTAAAGGGAAGTATTTCTGTAAGATATATCCCCAGAATGAATAACCACACATACATACTCACATACCAAACTAATTCTACACATTCACAGACTTAATCTTATACATAATAAATAATAACACATCCTCAATTTGTTTATACCACTGTTACTTGGGATTTTGATTTGTTAGTCAAAGCCAGTCCGAATTGGTCATATGCCAAATAATATAATATTGCATCAAAATGCTTTTGTTTGTCTTCTACCCACCCACTTTGTCCAAGTCCAATTTCTGTTAGTTTAGTCTAGGATTCCAAATTTTTAAAAGTATGTCGTATCTTTGAAGAATTATATTTTACATTTTCAGTGATTTTTTGATATTATCAGTGATCATTTTGACAGTGTTCGACTGGTCTCTTTCATACGACCCGCTCTTCCACTGTAGTGTCTCCAGTCTTTGTCCTCATTGTGATTTGTTCCTTGATTGGCTACCTTATTTCTTTAACTTTTTTCAAGATGATTGTGTGTCCTTGTATATACATTTACGTGGCTTGTGCATATGAATGGCATCTCTGATGATATTTATTGATTTTTATTACCTTAAGAAAGTTTGTTTCTTTGCCATGCCACTGTCTTTCCATTCTTTCTCTCCTGAGGAAGTAATTCTTCTTCATTTTCTTTTTTTGAAATTTCAGGTCGAATTTATAAGCATTCTCAGCAACCTTTGATTACATATGAAAAACATAATGTGACAGACTATCCAAAGAACGTGGGAGGATCCCGTTCTTTATTCCTTCTGAAAGCTCATGGTACGTTACGTGTGTGGTATTATTACTACTTTGTGTAGTAAATTTACCTGATGACTCAGTGCTGGCTGGATTAGGAATGGCGGTGGGCATAATTTACCAAATGTTCATCCATCTTCTATGTTTAAATATTAACATTTGCAAGTAGCAGTGTCTATCTTAATGTTTGCTAATTTTTATTAAAAATGGAAAGTAGGGATAACTCAGTGGTTTTAACCCTGGCTGTACATTAAAATCACTAATGGAGCTTTTAAGACATCTATAATTTTTAAAGAGTGCCCTACTTATTTCTAACTGTAGCCAGAGTTGAGTATCTGGGTTAATCAATTTAATTTTTGTGAGACCTTAATTAGGCCATTTATTAAAATAAAGGCTTGTAATAGAAGAGTGTTTCGTGATTTTGATTGTTTAACAGTAGTTTGGTTTCAAAGAAACAGTTCTGTTGAAGAACTGATCAGTGTATAAGTATTTGAGGGTATACAGATTACTCAGTGCTGTACATATGATGATTTTAATCATGAAATGATTAAATGATTAAAATGATGAAATTAACCACGTTGGAGGAGCAGTAGCCTAAAATAAGGCTCTAACATTCCCTGGTTCTACAGATGAAAGTTGATTCCATTTGAAAAGTAGCCTGGTTTATTGAAAAGAAGAGATTTAAAAGTAGGGGAATAGTGTAGTGTGTACTTGTGTGTGGGGAATCTGTCCTTATTTGGTTTATTTCCTTTATATTCTCCGGAGTTATTCCTTCCAGTAGAGTTTCAATAAATGTCATCATAGTTAAGCCTGAAAATAAGTTTATTATTGGTAATTTGCTTCTACTAGTAGCTCCAGTGTGATAGTAATTGGATTTCGCATGTAACCTGCCTATTTGGGTTTCATTGTTTTTGGAATGAGCAGTGAGAACTTGCTCACATACCCGCAGAAGGGCTGTGTTAGTGTCATGATTAAGAGCACAACTGCTGAAGCCAGACTGGGTTTGAATCCCAACTTTGAAACCTTAGGCAAGTTACTTAACTTCTCTCTTCCTTAGTTTCCCCATCCCGCAAAACTGGAATAATAATTATAACTACTGAATGGGATCGTTGTAAAGATCAATGAGAGTACTACACATAAAGAACTCAGGGACAATGCCTGGCACACGATAGGAGTGACGGAAGTGTTAGCTCTTAGAAGTAGTAGTGGTCGTGGTAAAAGCTGTGATATGTGGGGTGTTTTTAGGTTATGCTTACGTTCATTGAATGTATTTCATTAGTTGTTTTCCATGTTCTGAGCATTTGGCTTGGCCCTTTAAGAAACAGCTTGGTTTGTGATATCAACCATTCTGTTTTCTCACCTGCAGGTGCCTTAATGTTTGTGGCATGGATGACTACCGTGAGCATAGGTGTGCTTGTTGCTCGGTTCTTCAAATCTGTTTGGTCAAAGGCTTTCTTTGGTCAAGCAGCTTGGTTTCAGGTAAGTGGGAGAAAAAGTTTAATGGCAATTTCCATATTATTTGAACGTTGCAACATGAAAGCATGTAATATGTGGGCTTCTTTTCCTTTTCTTTTTCTTTTTTTTTTTTTTCTTTTGTGGTTATAGTTGTTGCAGTTGTGGAATCCTAATAATCCCTTCATTTTACCGTTTGGTTTCCTAACCAATTGAGAAAAGACATAAGATACTTGATGGTGATCAAAATAGAGACAGCTTTATGAGGGTCAGGTTGGATTGGAGAATGTCACAATGCCATGTGCCTCCCTTTGTAACATAGACTTTGGGACCCAAAAGATCTTGACTTACATGTCTGTTGACCAAGGGTAGAGCCTGCAAGAGCATTCATTCACTGCGCTCACTCAGTACAGATAGGTCAAGGAGGATGGTAGAGCCGAAGAAAGTAGTTGGGGTTAATGCATTTCTAAACAGGGGTCTGTTCTCTGGTTGATGCCAGTGAATGTTAGACCATCCCTGGCGCACTAATCAAGATCATCTATCTCCTCTGTGGACGGGAAGAGGAGCTAGAAGTGTTTCTTTTCATGCTGCCCCTTTGCATGGGATGAGGAGGCAGACTCTTTTTTTTTTTTTTTTTAATGATTTTTTATTATATTATGTTAGTCACCATATAGTGCCCCTCCCCTCTGAGGCCCTCAGTTTGTTTCTCCTAGTCCATAGTCTCTCATGCTTCATTCCCCCTTCTGATTACCCCCCTTTCTTTATCCCTTTTTTCCCCTACTGATCATCCTAGTTCTTATGTTCCATAGATGAGAGAAATCATATGATAGTTGTCTTTCTCTGCTTGACTTATTTCACTTAGCATTATCTCCTCCAGTGCCGTCCATGTTGCAGCAAATGTTGAGAACTCGTTCTTTCTGATAGCTGAGTAATAATCCATTGTGTATATGGACCACAACTTCTTAATCCAGTCATCTGTTGAAGGGCATCTCGGCTCCTTCCACGATTTAGCTATTGTGGACATTGCTGCTATGAACATTGGGGTGCATATGGCCCTTCTCTTTACTACGTCTGTATCTTTGGGGTAAACACCCAGTAGTGCAATGGCTGGATCAGAGGGTAGCTCAATTTTAAACTTTTTAAGGGACCTCCACACTGTTTTCCAGAGTGGCTGTACCAACTTGCATTCCCACCAACAATGTAGGAGGGATCCCCTTTCTCCACATCCTCTCCTGCAATTGTTGTTTCTTGGAGGAGGCAGACTCTTAATAGAAAGACAAGAGTCAGTAAGCACCCCTGAAAACAAAACAAACCTCTCTTTCACATGTCATGGAATTTAGATGTTGCACATACAGTGGAAGATCAATGAGTCTGTGTTGAGATAGAATGTACATGTCTGCTTTTGAGAAAATGCTGCTTGTTGATACAGTTTTACCTTTATAAGGGGTATTCTTAAAACTTTAGGTACATATATGTTTGTAGCCTTTAAGACTTACCTTATCTAACCTGGTTTCTCACTATTGGCTGGCAGGGTCGATCTGTTTTATATGTTCTCACTACTGCTATGTACCTTGCTTGCCTCTGTCTCTGCCTTTAATTTCTCTCTCTTTCTCTGTCTCTCTCTCTTATCTGCTCGTATGAATATTCCCAGTTGGAAAATTCTTTGTGTCTCCACTTTACCAATTCAGTTCTCTACTGCCTTTAAAACTCTGATGTCTCTACATGTAGTGTGATTAATATAGAGTGATTACATGTCCTCCTTTCCCTGAGATAGTTTTTGTTTGCACCATTTATTCTAGCATACTCAATTAACAGTGTCATTCCACTCGCATGATTTAGACAATGAATTGACATTTCATACATGTTTCTCTCATCTCCTCACTTGTGCGCTAAGCTCCTCGGGAGACAGTATTTTCTGTTTCCTTACTGTCTCATGATATCCGGTCAGCACTGTGCTTGGTGGTAGAACCTAATAAAGGAAGGAAACGAAGGATTTTTGGCAAGGAGGTGTGCTCCGTGTGTGAAATAGCCATTCCTGCTACTCTGTGCAGGTGACGTCTTGGCAAATGCTTTTGAATGACGAGGGTGGCAGCTTAGAGTTTTCTTTACAATTCAGTCGTTTACTAAGTTTTTTTAACTCACTGTGGATGGCGGTTAGATGTCCGTGGAATGCGTGCCTTCAGTGACTCCCACCCCGCGATCTCACAACAGTGCCGCCAGCTCCTTCCTCTTACCTGGTTAATTGTATTCTCATGGTGCCTTTTCACCTTTGCAGGCGCATCGGATGCTCATGGTCATGACCACCGCCCTTACCTCCATTGCTTTTGTGCTGCCTTTTGTCTACAGAAGAGGCTGGAGTTGGGTAAGTATCTCTTAAACAGGATGGTTTCATATAAATTCACTTTAATGTCAAGGACGTTGCTGTTTCATTCTCAAATGAGAGGTTAAAAGATATTTCTGCGTGCATCTCTCTTTCCTTTTTTAATCATGTGGCAACTACTCTGTATGGATGGGGGTCGGGGGTAGAGCGAGGATGTCATTGCAGATTACTTGGTAATGAAATATATTTGTCGGCTGCACCAGATGTTAGGGGTACTCTACATAGCTTGGGTGAGTTTTCTCACTACGGAGAGGTGAAAATTCACAGTGTGATATCTAAGGAACGTGAACCCTTGTAAGTGGTTTTCTCTAACTAGTACTGTGATTACCACTAAGCTAACGTCAGAGCGAAGATGTTTACTGGTGCGCTCACTGGTGTATCTGAAGCGCCCAGAGCAGGTTGTGTGTGTAGTAGGTCCTCAGGAAAGACTGAATGAACGAATAAGGCTTACTCAGAATAAGTGATGTAGCTAGGGTCAGAGCCTGTGCTTCCATGACACTGCTGCAGTTTTACAGCCAGTCAGAATTCGATCTCAAACTTTAATATTGCAGTTCGGGCTGTTGCTATAAGGGCAAGATTGATGACTCTTGGGTCACTAGGAGACCTCCCTCCTGCTTTTTAGGTAGTTTCGGAATTGGTCACCGTATTTTCTTAAAGGAAATGATGAAGATTTTCTGATACGAACCTAGACATCAGAACCTTATTTTATGCAGGTATTTGGGACAGGGGTGATGCTTATTTTGTAAGCTTTGTAGTTTGCAGTCTTTGCAGTTTATGAATCGGACCGTATGAAGGGGAGACTATAGTAGCTACATCACAGGCTTTTTGAGAATTGAGAGTTAATTAGCTGAAAGCACTTAGGAAAGTTTCCTGCACATTCTAAGCACATATAGGGATTTCTTTGCTGTTGTTACTGTGGTTTTATGAGATAGAGGCACTTTCCCTCTCCATGGTCCTGGTTATAATTTTATCCATATAGAACTGAGTCCATAGCCTGAATGTGTTTTTATAATGTTCTTTCATTTGCTTATTGCTCTTCTTGACCAAAGCTTCCCATCATGGCTGAGAAACCACTGTACCCTTGTTCTAGATCACAGATGTTAAAGCCTACCCAAACGTGGCAGTCAGTGACAACAGACTGTAATGTTCCCCCATCTAAACATGTCCCAGGTTAGAAGATCTCCTTAGTCCCATTCTGAAGTTTTTTAGTGGAATAATTGTGCTAAGTGGTCCCATCCAACCGTCTGAGAGAGGAGTGGAGCTGAAAGGGTTGAGCTACTTTGTTCATGTTTTTTCTCAGGTTATCCCTCCTTTCTGAACAGAGGAGCTAAGATTGTAATGCAGTGTCTATATGGGTTATTCATTTAATTGACAATTATTGAGTGACTAAGGCTCTGTTAAGCATTTGAGTTACCAGGAATCACATAGAACCTTTAGCTCAGGGAAACACAGAGTTCCTTTTTTTTTTTTTTTTAATTTTATTTATTAATTTGACAGAGAGAGAGACAGCCAGCGAGAGAGGGAACACAAGCAGGGGGAGTGGGAGAGGAAGAAGCAGGCTTTCAGCCAAGCAGGGAGCCTGATGTGGGGCTCGATCCCAGGACCCTAGGATCAGGCCCTGAGCCGAAGGCAGACACTTAACAACTGAGCCACCCAGGCGCCCCTGAAACAGAGTTCTAAACAAAATTACCATCCAGGGCGGTGATTGCTCTTAACATGGGGGTCCCAACTAGTCCTAGGTGGGCCTTGCTGGTGTTGGTGATCATCTAACGTCCTGATGGGGGAGAGGCAGCACCCTGCATGGACTCCACCACAACCGTTTACACACTGTGCGGCATTGCACGCACCGCTTGATATCTCCAAGCCTCAGTTCCCCATGAAGGCGGGGTATTGATAACTGTCCGGCCTTGCAGCGAGCATCAGTAATCATGCATATAAAGTACATGCCTGGTGTACAGTAGGTGCTCAGTGCATCGTGCCTGTTCTTATTAGTAAATGTTTAAAGCTACAGAAAAACACTAAGAAGACATCATCTGTGTGTATTATTTTTAATGTGAGGATTTAAACTGGTGGGCGAGATCGAGACCATTAAAATGATGTAACTTTGTTCAGTATGCAGGTTATCATCCATACCTTGGCTGCATAGTGATGATTTTAGCAGTTCTTCAGCCCCTTTCGGCAGCATTCAGGCCACCTTTACATGACCCCAGGTACTTAACAGCTTTTATATGTAGATGGTCTTAATGTGGATATCATTATTTGGCAGACGGGTTCCTTTTTAAGTGAAAACACTTTGCATGTTATAAAATTCAGTGGTAAATGATATTTACTTTAAAGAGTTTTAAAATGTATTTCAGACATCTAATTCCTAGGCAATAAGGGAAATAGCGTGCTTTTCATTCTCTTGGGAGTTCATTGTAGTTCTATCACTTTGAGCATACTGACTGGTTCTTTATTTGGTAGAAGGCAAATATTTAACTGGACTCATTGGAGTATGGGCACAGCTGCTAGAATAATAGCAGGTAAGTAATAAGTGCTGCCACTTATTCATATATAATTGCTGGTTGTTTATATTGCAGGTGGTAATTTGGCTTAAATGATTTTTAGATGTATTAGTAATTGTAGTAATTGGTTGTTGAGGAGCAATCGGCCTTAAACATTGAAATCCAGAAAGTAATTTCTAGAGGTAACTATTCGAGTCATTATTTCAGTTTTAAGTTTAAGGTTTTTGAAATGGCTTTAAAACTTTCCTTCTAAGACTCTTTTTTTTTTTTTCTTAGCGTTTGCCTTTGCCAGTAAAAAAGCCATGCTAATGGCCAAACGCTCAAGTTGAGGGTCATTTGTGAGTTGGGCTGAGGTGAGCTGGGGACATCCCAGCGCTCTGTCTGCAGGTCCCTTCCATGGAGATGGTACCTTCCAGGGAAGGATGATTTTCAAAAGTCAAGTATGGTTATCCAGTATATTTTGACACTTTGTATAATAAATAACTAAACTGACACCTCCTCCTACTCTTACATTTCGATAGTCTTTGGAGGTTCTTTGTAGAAGGAGGAGTATACTCAACAACGATTTCCATACTTTCCTCCCTTTCCTGCATTGCAGGCGTAAAACTGTTTGGAAAGTTTGAGTGTCTCTTTTTAAACAGTTGGTAGATCATAATTATAATTTCCCATCTTACCTTTCTAGTCTTAAAATTAAAAAAAGACTAAGTTAATTATTTGGTCTTAAGTATAGTCTAATTCATCTTATGAACTCTTTTCCTGTGTTTTACTTGGTATAAGACACACACATGTACACACATAATTACCTCTCTTGAGGGTGACTACATTTGAATACATATATTTTTCTTATAAATATAGTGGCAGCGATGTTCCTGGGAATGGACTTACCAGGACTAGATCTTCCTAGCCCATGGAAAACCTATGCGATGACTGGATTTGTAGCCTGGCATGTTGGGACGGAGGTTGTACTGGAGATACATGCCTACCGACTTTCTCGAAAAGGTAACCTGCTCGAACAGCTGTGTTATGTAGAATCACCTTTATCCAAACTCTAGGAATGTAATTAGTGTCTAGATACTGATGGCTGACTCTCACCGTATAGCTCACTAAAAATGTCTGTGGTGATTAGTTAGTGTTTGAACTCATGGAAATATTCTGCTCTTTTTTTAATACTCATTAGTATTATTAGAATTTGTGAGGAAAAAAGGGAACGATTTTAGGTTTTAGGGAAGAAGTCTTTTTTTATAACGCTGGTCTGGAGCCAGTTCACACTGAGAATCCTGAATGAGCGGCGCTGAGAGAACCCAGAAGTGGAGGAAGAAGAAAGAGATGCCCAAATTCAACACAGGGCAGAGCTGCAGACAGATTTTGCCTATTTGATAAATTTACCGTGTACTAACACTTAGGTTGCCATCTCCATAATATATAGCTAGCTAACTAGGTAAGCTAGATAGAAAGAACGTATTTTGCCCAGACTTTCTAGTGGCAAGTCCATTTTGATCTTAGTGCCAAATGGACCCGAGGCAGGGTCAAGATACCTATAGCCATTAGGAATGGAGCATTAGTAGAGACTGCGTGACATTTTAAACTAGCTTGGCTTCTGGGCTGTGTCCTTTGTGTCTTATTTAGTCCCCAACTCCCTAAATGAGTTAAGTAGACTTCTAAAAATAAGACCTCTCTCTCTTGCATCTAGGAGACTGGGCAGCTTTTAGGAGCCAAGTAGTAAATATCTATCCTGCCATTTTTGGTTCTCGATAAGGTCATATAGATGGGGTTTGTGATGACCGCTGAATTATGGCTTGCTATTTAAAATACATATGTACTTCAAACGTGGTTTGTTAAGGCTTTGATGTGGTGTTTATTGTCCGGGAGAAGAGGTATCTTTTAAGTCCCTTGACAAAGATATTATTCTGTAGCCAGCTTGTCCCGGTTTGTGAGAGCCTTACGTGTTCAGGAAGTTTGCAACATTTGGTAACTTGACATGAGAGAATGTACACATGGAAATCAACAAATGCTACACCTCAGGACTTTTTTTTTTTTGAGAGTTAGTTTACCGGCATTACTCACAGGCCTTACAAACTTATGTTTTTTTTTTTGACAGTTGAAATATTGGATGATGCTAGAATTCAGATCCTCCAGTCATTTACTGCAGCTGAAGCAGAAGTAAGTCCTCCTTTTCTTATTTATTGACACACACTTCAATGACAGTAGTTTCTTTCTTTCACGTCTCAATTTTTCTTTCAGGGTCATGCTTTTAAAAAGGTGGTGTTCGCAGTTTATATCTGTGGGAATGTGACTTTTCTCATCATCTTTTTATCTGCAATCAACCAGCTCTGAGCCAGCAAAATCTTGGCTTTGCAGACGGATGACAATGATCATTTAGCCAAAGGCACTTGAAGCTGTCCTGACTGCCTGGAGCGTATTCATGAATTCTGAATTGGAAGAGCAGGTCATATCTCTAGAGGAATTCCGAGGTGTGGTCTTTAGAGATCAACTTTCAGCAGGGTCCTATGGACTATAAAAAGGATGTCAAGCCTTTATGTGTGATTCTGAGTGTTACCAAGGAGGGTAGTACTTGAGGAGAAAGGACTCTCAGCTATCTTCCATGATGAGATTTTTAGAATGTTAGCCTTTAAGGAAAGAACTATTTGGAAAGACAGAACTGATGTCACTTGGAGGAAATGGAGATTGTATTAAGGTGAATATATTTTGGACTCTAAAGGTGCTCTTTTAAAGAAAATATTTATGCTAGTTTATCTGAATGGTCTTCCATCAAAAAATGGACTTTTTTGAGAAACTATGTTTTTCAGTCCAGTTTTTTGGACATGTCCTTTTTCCTATGTATTCTGTTACTTCTCTGGTAAAGGTGGAAGTGGGGCTAACTCCATTGTACTAACATTTAAATATATTATGAATATGATAATTTCTTTTTTAGCAATGAAATGCAAGTGTGCATTTTCTGCTTAAGACTGTATTTATATATTCAGTTACAGGGCTGAAATGACATTTTATATGTTAATTGTTTTGACTCTAAGATTTAAGTCTTAGCTCTTGGAGATTGTAGACTTGCATTTCATAAGTAATAAAATTTACCCTTGTGAATGTATTTAGCAGTTACTCTTTTTCTTTGTGGTAATAAATAATATGGATGGTTCTATTTTGTTAGAAGTTCCCGATGCTGTAATGAATTAGAATACCAGTGTTATTTTCCTTCCTACTCCAGTGATATCTTTTTTTAATGGCGGGGTTTTGTATTTGCTATAGGGGCTTCTAGCCAGTGGGTGGCACCATAATACCGGAGTACTGCTTTGTTCCTGTTTCATTGTGGTGTTAATCATTTTTAGTACTTAGGTCATACCGTGGAGTGGTATTTCCCTTAAATTCACCAGCTCTAAATCTTTATTTGAAAAGTTTCTGCGTTTTTTGGGGGTGGGAGGGGGTTGGGGTTGTGAGTTAGAAACTGAAATTAGGGATTGTTATTATTTTTCTGGTTACATTTCTGTTTGTTTTCTAACCATGATTATTTGTAACAATTGCTTGGTAGTTCCCTTTACATTCATCTGACCCTGTGACAAATGAATCTAACTATCTTAAGCAGAGGAGGCAAGCAAAACTAAACATTCCTAAAAAAAATATTTAGGAAGGTGTATTTTATTTTTTAGGTGTTCTGTCTGATTATCTTATAGTTTCTGCTCGGTCCAAGGACTTAATTTGTATTTGGTGTAAATAATAGCCTTGCCTATGTGTCCTACATCTTTTAGGGGGTAAAACGATATGAAAGTTTTATTTTTGTCCCTTATATAGGTGTTTATCATAAACAGCTTAGGGCTGAGATATGGGTCTTCTGTGTTCATGTTCTGTGAGTGCCACGCTATTTACACTCTAAACATTCCTTTTAAATAGTTTCATTAAAATTTTTTTTTTTAGTATAGCAAATTAAGTATGTGCTAAAATATTTTCCTCCAGTTTTTAGTTATAAGGGGCTTACAGGTTAATAAACTTTTAATAAATTGTACTCTATATGACAAAGAAAGCTTCCTTTAAGGGGAAAATGAACCTTGGTGTGTTTGGTTTTCAAATATGTGAAGTTACTGGATCTCTAGCACTGAGGCTAAGATGTTTTAACTTTTTCTTTTCCCTGATTCATCTGTTGGCACTATTTTGCTGTATCATCAATTAATACACAGAGTTGTCCAAAAAGTCTTTCTTATTTAATCTTGACAGAGACACCATTTTATTAATACCAAATTTTTATTTTTCTGCTTATGAATGGTTGATATCCACAGGTTGAAAAATGCTGTTCTTCACTCCTGTCATTATTTCTTCTTGTTTTTGTAATAAACATTTTTTTAAACTTCCTTTGATAGGAGTGATTATAAAACTAACTGTCTTTAGATCTTAGCGGTGTGGCTCCCAGTGATCAAAATCGTAAGTTTTCTTCCTAAAGATGGTTTCCTCTATAAAATAAAAATAAGCATGTTTTTTGGAAAAGATGGAACAAATTCTTGAATATTATGGTTGGGCTATTTTTTGCTTCTATTATTTTCTGCTCTATGGAAATTAATCTTAAGGGTGTAGGTAGCCTATGGCATAAGTTATTGAATAAATGACTCAAATTCACTTTAGTGCTTACTTGGTTTCAGTCAGACTTTGGCTGTAATGTGTGTGGAGTGCTATTCATCCCTTTCACACCCTGCCTCAGTCTGGGCTGCGGTGAAGAAAGACGGTGCTTTCTGGCAGTCAGTGCCAGCTAGCAAGCTCTAGGAGCACATGTAGCTTTTGGCTGAAATTTTATTTATCTCTATGTTCTGGTAAAGCAGGAAAAAAAAAAGAACAAACGTCCTTGTTTAAGATAATCCATTATGGATGGGCATGAAAGATAGGATTCTTCTTCTTCTTCTTCTTTTTTTAAGATTTTATTTATTTATTTGACAAAGAGAGACAGCCAGCAAGAGAGAGAACACAGCAGGGGAGTGGGAGAGGAAGAAGCAGGCTCCCAGCGGAAGAGCCTGATGTGGGGCTCGATCTCAGAACACTGGGATCATGCCCTGAGCCGAAGGCAGATGCCTAACGCCTGTGCCACCCAGGCGCCCCAAGGATTCTTCTAAGCTCTTCTCAAATTTGATACACACTGTTCCTATCCATATCCTGCTTCTTTCCTCCTTGCCCAGGGCCCAGGCTCATCTGCACCCAGATCCCGATGGTCATGATGATGCCGGAATGCCCATTGTGTTTCTAGCAAAAGCTAGTTTATCAAGTTCTGTCTCAAGATCTCCCTTGTCCTTGGAGCCTTCCCTGGCTCTCCCTTCCACATGGGTCTCTCCTGACCATCCTTACAAGTGGTGTGGTATTGGGCAAGGAGGCAGCTGATCCTGTCAATTAAAAAGGATTAGGAGTGGGGCGCCTGGGTGGCTCAGTTGCTTACGAGCCTGCCCTCAGCTCAGGTCATGATCTCAGGGTCCTGGGACCGATCCTGTGTTGGGCTCCCTGCTCTGAGGGGAGTCTACTTCTCCCCCCCCCCCCCCCCCACCATTTGCTCTCTCTCTCTCAAATAAATGAACTCTTTAAAAGAAAAAGGTAAAAAGGACCAGGAGTTTGGGAATGGAGTTGGAAGATCTGAGTATACACGTTTATATTACAAGCTGCCTGTCCTTGGGCAAGTGACTTATGTCTTCTCTGAACCTGGTTCCTTCATCTGTAAAGCCCACCTCACAGGGCAGGTGTGAGAAGTGAGTGAAGTGATTCCAGCAAAGGGTGCTTTGTTCATGTTATTGATGATGTTTGTGCTGTTTGATTACAGTGTTAGACTTTAGTCATTTTTACATATAAAATGTATATTTTTGTTTTATAAAAAAGTTTTGATTTTCACCTTGAAAACATTATGCTCAGTGAAGTGGCCAGGCATAAATGGACAACCAGGGTGTGATTTTTATTTATTTGAATTACCTAGACTTGTCAAATTCATGGAGAAGAAGGTAGAATGGTGATTACCAGGGGCTGAGGGAGAGGAGGGAATATTTAACAGAGTTTCTGTTTGGGATGATGAAATAGTTCTGGAGTTTGGTGGTGGTTGTGCTTACATAATACTGAATGTACTTGATGCAACGAATTGTACACTAAAAATGGTTAAAATGGTAACTGTTGTGTTACGTATATTTTTACCACAATAAAAAAAAAACCCCCAAAATTTGGTATCCATAGCAGCACTAATCACAATAGCTGAATGGCAGAACTAACCCACATGTCCATCAACAGGTGAATGGATAAACAAATTGTGGTACATAAATATAAGAGAATATTATCAGCCATAGAAAGGAATGAGGTACTACTGCATGCTATAATGTGGATGAGCCTTCAAAACATTATACTAAGTGAAAGAAGTCAGATGTAAAAGGTCACATGTTATGATTCTACTTACATGAAATATCCAGAATAGGTAAATTCATAGAGACAGCAGAGTGGTGGTTGCCACAGTCTTGGCGGGGGGGGGGGGGGGGGGGGGGGGGG
>NW_024423564.1:21755815-21775137 GCF_017311325.1 Ursus maritimus
TATATGGGGAATAAGATTTTATTTTGGAGTGATGAAAAGGTTTTGGAGATAGAGGTGATAGTTGTACAACATTGTAAATGTGAGAAATGCCACTAAATTGTCCACTATAGAATGGTTATTTTATGTTGTGTGACTATCACCTCAGTTAAACAAATATTTGTCTTACTACTTCTTTTGGATTTTACCTTTGGGTGGAAAGATCTAGGGTTTTTGCTGGCCCTAAACTTGGTATCAGTTTCATTATTTCATAATCAAAGAAGTTAATGTAATTTTATATACCTCTAGTTTAGGGGAGAAAATTTCCTAGAATATAACTTTGGAAGTATATCTTCTTCATATGATGTCTTATTCATGTGTGAAAGAAGTTGTTATTGTACTCTGGGTTTCCTGTAAGGACCTAAACATATTCTGTGGTTTGTAATCAGACACTGATATATGGTAATCAAATTCTTGGTATAAGAATTTCCTGAAGTTCTCTGCCACCCAGCACCACACACAGTTGACTACAACTGCCCAGAATTTTAAAACTTTGAAAACAGACACCCTAAACAATTTGCCTCCACTGAGTGTGGACTCCTTGCCAGCATCCTCCTACTTTGGTTCACTCTCTGGGATCTTCAAGTAGCTACCTTTTTTGGATGTGGTCTATGGGCTATAGTTTTTCAACCTATGCTTTAAAGAAAGAAGAATCAATGAAGACCAACCTTTAAGATTCCTTAGGTGGTTAGATTCAAGAGATAAGGATTTTAAAACATCTATTATAACTATTCCCAATGATATAAAAGAATATGTGCTTGCTATAAATAAAAAAGATTCATAGAAATAGAAACAATACAAAAGGACCATATAGAAATTGGAGAGCTGAAAAAATAAAACTATTTGAAATATTCCTTGGAGGGAATTAATATCAGAATGGAGATAACAGAGAAAATAAGAGAATGAACTTGAAGACAGATCAATGGAGATTGTCTCATGTTTTAAGAGAAGAAGGAAAAACATTTGGAAAATAATTGAACAGAATCTTAGGGACCTGTTAAATGACAGCATCTTTAGGTATTATCCAGGAAGAAGAGGAAAATCTGAGGAGATAATGACTGGAAAATCCCCAAATTTGCTAAAAGGCTTACTGACTCATGGTGCAGGAAAACAACTTAAGCAAAAAAACAAAAACAAAAAAAACTCCCACGAAGGCAGTCATGCTTTTTAAAGTGATAGTCAAGCTTTTGAAAGCAAAAAAGGTAGAGCAAATCTTGAAATGAGAAAGAGAAAAAGGGATTATATACAAGGAAACAATGATTTGGTTAACATCTGACTTCTCATAGGAATATATAGAGGCCAGAGAGAGTGGAATAACATCTTTAAAGTGCTGAAAGAAAAAGTCATCAAGAATTCTACCTGGAAAAAAAAATCCTTCAAGAATGAGGGCAAAATGGGGGCGCCTGGGTGGCTCAGTTGGCTAAGTGTCTCCCTTCAGCTCAGTTGGTGATCCCAGGGTTCTGGGATTGAGCGCTGTGTCAAGCTCCCTGCTCAGCGGACAACCTGCTTTCCCTCTCCCTCTGCCCAGCACCACTCGCCCCCCACCCCATGCATGCTTGTGCTCTCTCTATAAATATCTCAAATAAATGAATAAAATCTTAAAAAAAAAAGAAGGGCAAAATGATGACATTTTGGGGTGAAAAACATCTAAGAGAATTTGTTGCTAGAACATTGGAACTATAAGAAATGCAAAAGGAAGTTCTGCAGGCTAAAAAGAAGTGATACTAAATGGGAACGTGGATCCTCAGAATGGAATCAAGAGCACTCAAAATGGTAAATAATTGGTAAATATAGAACCCTTTTTGGATTTTTCCCATTTAAATTCTTTATAATAAATATATCTGTTTAAAGCAAGCAAACAAAAAAGCCTAAAGCAAGTAAACAATGAAGCCTTGTTTCATGGGGTTAATAATACAGGTGAATGTACTACATATAACAAGTTAGTATAAAGGATGAGAAGGGATAATAGACCTATATAGTTGCAAAATATCTGCATTTTATTTAAATACACAATGTTAGTTCTCAGTTCTAAGTTCTAATGCAAAAAGTTAAGAATGTTTATTGTAATTCCTAGAGAAAAAAATAAGACATATAAAAAGCCAATAGAAGAATTAACATGGAATTGTAAAATTATTTAAATAACTTTGAAAGGCAAGAAAGGAAAAATAAAGGAGGAAAAACCGGGGATGGAGAACAAATAATAAAATAGTAGGCCAAAACTTAACCATATTAATAATTACATTAAACATTAGTGCACTAAATACTCCAATTAAAGGGCAGAGAATGTCAGACTGATAAGAAAAGGAAAACCCATGATGTGAGTCAAATATAAAGAGCAGATAGGGGGAAAGCAAATGAGTGGTAAAAGGTATACCATGAAATAGTAAGCACAAGGGGGCTGAAATATCTGTATTTATGCTAGATAAGTTCATTTCCAGCCAAGAGTATTATCAGATAAAAGGAGACATTTCTTAATGACTAAAGCATTCATTTATCAAGACTACATTGCAGTAATAAATATGTATGTTCCTACCAATAGACTTCAAAACACATGAAGAAAAAGTTGACAGAATTAAAGAGAAGCACTCATTCATGTTACAGAACACCCAATAAATGTGAAATAAAGGGAAATTTCTCAATCTAATAAAGTCCTCTAATAAAAACCTATAGCTAACATCATACTTGATGGTGAATGACTGAACATTTTCCTTCTAAGATCAGGAACAAGACGAGAGTGTTTGTTTTCACCATTTTGCATCTCTAGTATTGGAGGTTTTAGCAAGGGCAATTAGGCAAGAATAAGGTAAAAGGCATTCCGATTGTAAAGGATAAAGTAAAACTATCACTTTTTACAGATGACATAATCTTATAAATCGTAAGGAATCCAGTAACTACCAGAACAAATTCAGGAAGCCTGAAGTTGCAGGATGCCAAATCAGTGTATACAAATCAATTGCATTTCCAAACGCAAGTGATGAACAATCTGAAAGTGAAAGTAAGGAGACAATTCCATTTACAACAACATCAGAAAGAATAAAATAGGAATAAATCTTAGGAAATGCAAGACTGGTACACTGAAGTCTACAAAACATTGTGGAAAGAAACTAACGATCTGATGAAATGGAAAGACATCTCATGTTCAAAACATTATGGGCATACATCAAAGGCATACAGGAGCCAACTGAAATGGCCCAAACTGAAACAACTGGAGCAACAAATTATGTTGAGTTAGATTATAACTCAAGTGTAAAGTAAACATTCATGAGTCCATACTGGTTTAAATTAATGATTGAATAAATAAATAAATAAATAGGAACGATAGACAAATCTCTTGTGCAGAGGAATTTGAAATAATTTACATAGGTACTCTGCCTTCAAGGAGAAGGAGCCTACTCCCTAAGTGTGGGCTGTATATGGTGACTTCCTTCCAAAGCATACAGTATAAGAAGGGGGATAAAATAATAATTTTACAATGGAGCAACCTGACACACACATTAGTCAGGAGATCAAGGTCAACATCACTAGGAATAAATTACTGAAATTATGTACCCTTGATGTGATGCAATGAAAATGTCACTTTACCTCTGTGGTCTTCCTTCTCCTTCCTCTCTAATCATGAGAGAAACACTAAACAATTTGCAACAGAGGGACATCCTGCAAAATATCTGAGCAGTAATTTTCAAAATTGTCAAGGTTATCAAGAAAAATCTAAGGAGCATAAGTAGGCATAACAATTAAAAATAATGTAGTTTTCTGTATGGGATCCTGGAACAAAAAAAAAGGACATTAGGTAAAAACTAAGGAAATTCAAATAAACTGTATATTCAAATAAAATGTATATTAATACATTTTAAATAAATACATTTTATTTAAAATGTATTAATATACATTAATAATGTATGATTATTGGTTCTTTTAATTATAACAAGTGTACCATACTAATGTAAGAAATTAGTCATTGGGGAAGCTGGGTGTGGGGTATATGGAAACTTTGTATTATCTTCTCACTCTTTCTGTTAATCTAAAATTGTTCTTAAAAGTAATGTCTAATGTAGTTAGCTGTGGATACAATGACTCTTGAGAGACTCTTGGGGAGAGGGTACAATCTTTGTATAAAAGATAGCAATATCTTATTAGATGGAAACAGTTGTTTTTTGGTTTCTCAAATGTTCAAATGTATACGGAAGGATAAATACGGAAGCTGAGTAGAAAAATGCGTGGACTGTGCTAGTTTAATGCTTCATCCTTATCATCATCTTGTAATGCTTCACGTCCAAATGCATCCTTGCCCTGTCTCATGATCTCGACCCTATAAACATCTTTCCTTTGCCAGTTGATGCAATGTTAGGTTTTGCTGATAGAGCTGGAGGGATGCTGTGAGACAAGAGCCCCAAGAAGGCACCTCACTTCTGCTTTCCGGTTTTCCTTCCTTTTCACTGAGCACAGCAGTCAGGATTGGTGTTTTCACTTCAGCCCCCCTGACTGACCAGCTACGGCTTTGTATTCAGTCCCCCTCTGCTCACCTGGCAGCCAATTCCACTGCAGCTCCAGCTTCACCCCTAGATAAAAAGTCAGCTCCAGCCTTCTGTATTTTCTGGCCATGTTGGGCCGCTTCTATGCACCAGCCCCGGCCCATGCCCTTTGGCAAGACAAAGACATCTGCCAGCCGGATTCTGGCTCATGTTGCCTGAGGCCAGCTGGTATTACACAGCCCCCCTTGCAGACTACATCTTTTCCTTTCTGAACCATTCATTCATTTATCCATTCACTTATTGATCACTTACTAGGTGCCAGGCAGTGTTCTCATAAACATTTGTGTATAAACAACCAAAACCAAAAATCAATGCTTTAATCATAAGGATGGCAGAGCTACAAAAGAATGTGTAATTTTGATGAGTCACTTATGCTAAAGTCAGAGAGCAATGAAAGGAAAGGAATGGGACCACTGGACATGGGATAGGGGTGTTTGTGTCAAAGTGTCTCTGAAATTTGAACTTCCAGATTTCCCAGATTCCAGGCCAGCAGAGAGAGGAGCTCTCTCATGCTAGAGAATAACTGCCCCTTGCAAACGATTTGTCTGAGGTTGATGCTTGGCAGGGTTAAGCTTGTCCTCATCACGATCTGCTTCTCTGACCTCTCATTGCCTCCACACCAGTAACCAAGATAAGGTCTCATCATAGTTTCACCAAAGAAATTCAGTTTCTGCCCTGAAGAGAAACAGACTATTCACTAAAGGACTTGAAGGACCTGGGTAATATGCACTGGCATGATGCAGGGGAAGATGTGTGAAGATGGATTTTGAGAGTGTTGGGTGGAGGATAGAACAATAAGGTAGAGGAGGAGAGAACTGGAGTGGGAGTATTCTTAAAATCGGGATTTAACATCTTGGCAAGAGCACTTAGGAATGACATGCTATACACATTCTTATTAAGTTTTAATATTAGGCTTCTAATATGTTTACAAGGATTGGTCAAACATTAGGCTAGATTTGTATTCTTTGAGAATATGGGAAGTCCTCCATCTAATAGCCTTTGGTCATAATCAGTCATTGCACCATGGAGTTCACACTGAACTGAATGGAAGTAAAGATAATATTTCAATAAGAATAAATGTGTCAGTTATCATGTACAAAATGTACATGTCATGAATAATATCAAGATACTACAAATCTAGTCCCAAAATATGAGGTTAATTATTGCATGCACCTTTGGGATGGATGCAAAGACCAAATCAACTGGTCCTTAGCGGGAGGATGCAGTTGTCTTAATGCCTTGTAGATTTGGGATGTCATGTTTACTTGTTAGGGTTGAAAATGAATATTTCTGTGATGAGGTTGCAATGGCTTTCTATGATCTTTCAATCTTTGTATTGGCAAAATTACCGTGTCAGTTAATAGAATATAGTCAGGCTATTTTAAATAACTTTATTCTTAAATTTAACACACTCTTATTAGAAATGCTTTGGTATCAATACAATAAAAATATGCTGGTTTCTCCCCCGCACTGAGTTGTGTCAAGAAACTGGAAAAGTTAAGCGTTTGTTCTCCCTAGCTTTTTTGGGATTTTTCACAAATGATGACTACTGCTTATTCACATGGCTTAATATGGCTATAATTATAATTTTTGGAGTCTCAGGAAAAAAGAAACAAAATACCCAGAAGAGAAGTTGGCAAATGTTTCTTAGTTTCTTCTCCAAAGGATGTTTAGGTAGATGATACACCTCTCAGATAACTTTTTTCCCCAGTTTTGCCATTCTCATCCTTAAAGCTGAAAATTAAAAAAAAAAAAAATAGAGAGTTATAAAAAAAGAGCTTAGTTTTCACTCTAAATGACCATTTCATAGAATGCAGGAAAGTTTGAAACATACCTCAGATGATTTTATCCAACAATGTGAGCATTGTTTTAGTAGCACAAAAAGATAGTAGAAATAATAAGCTATGGTTAACTAGGGCTGAAGCAGGTTCAAAACTAGAAGGAACCTATTTCTATAAAGATTAGAAAAATTAGAAGGGCAAAAACAGCATAAATTGAGTCAATAGAGGATTAGTGTGCAATTTCACTATTAGCCTTAGATAAATTCCTATACATCAATGACCATATTTTGTGCCTATTTCTGAGCTATGCACTACTAAAAAAAGGCACTGACATTAACTTTAATTCATGGTTGAGTTATCATCTAAGTCATCAAACTTGGTTATCCCAGGGGGCTCCATCCTTGGATATAGAATGTCAGAAACATATTTCTTTGTGAGTGAAAAAATGTGAACCAGTTATTAAGAGTTGGAGTAATTATAAAATTATGTCTTTGTCGGTATTTGTTATAAGTATACTTTCAAATGATAGTATATCTTTTGAGCATATTCCACTGCTAATGATAAATATGATGTAGAAACTATTTTTTTTAAGGTAGATTTAGAATTCGTAACACTCCTCCAATGTTCTGGCATCATGCTCTTAATACTTAGGACTTCAGGGTAGAGCTGCCTCAGTCATGTTCCAAAAGTTGAAAGTTGCTTTCAAGGCACTGATCGTTGTATTCATGTGCAAATATGGCCCAAGAGTCAGCTATTTAATTGATTGCAAGATTTCATTTAATGAAAAAAATAAAAAAAGGGAAGGCTTGTTCTCTCATTTTCCAGTCATATAATTAGTTGTCTATTAACAAATAAAATGACCCCATCTCTAAGGAGCTCTTTTTCACAAATATGAGAAGTGATGGGGGATCCAATACTGTAATGAGACTATAATTACTTTTCTTTTGTTATTCTACTTACATGAAATGTTTTCATTTAAATGAAGTCCAGGAGCATTCTTTCCTGTGGAATCTTATGGGGAATGGTCATTTCTAATGTCAGGGTCAAGAATATTTCCTTGAATTTAGGACCAGCTGAGAGAATTTCCTTTACTCTGTAGCCAGGAGGATGGTCTCTATTGCTGGGAGATGTTGGATGGAGAAGCCTGAGGAGAGGACTGTACTTCCACGGCAGGAGGTGAATTGAAGGCAGAAAGCAAGGCTTTATATTTTCTACTCTTGGATCTTATGGACCTCTACCGTGGCCATACAAAAAAGAGAGCAGGGGAAAAGTCCATTTTAAGGGACTTTTTAAAGGTCTCTTTTAAGGCAGGGAGAAAGTCTTCCTCCTTACAGTTATTCCTCAGTTTGAGATTTGGTAAATCAGACACAGCATTTGTGCTATGGGCAGTTCAATGAAGTTCTTGAAAGACATCCTTAGGAGTGAGGGGATCCAGCAGCTCACTGTTCCATTTCTTAAGGGAAAAAAGGGAATTCTAGGTTGTTAGAGTCTGCTATTTTTTTTCTTTAGGCCTGTGGCAAGTAGATGGTGTGAGTTTCAAGTAGACATGTGGGGCCCGAGCATATTGGCAATAGGGAGGCGTAGCAGGTAAAATACCTGGGCCATCAGCTTTTCTTTTTATTTCTCCTTTCTGCTCTTTTTCTGATGTTTACCTCCTCCCCCTACAGCAATTCAGACATTTTGTTTTGGCTGGTTGAACTTGGTGGAAGAGAGCTTGCCTTCTTATTCTCAGTATTCCTTGGCTCCTAATGATTGCCACAGGTTGGCAATTTTGACACCAATAGCATGTGAATCCCTCGGAGCTGAGGTTCCCTACCTCTGTCATCATGAAATGCCGCTGACATATCTAAGAGGGGTGAATAGAGCTAGAAGAAATACAAGAGTAGGTTGGTGAGGACTAACTACCAAAGAAAGCCAGTTGCCTAGTTGGTGGGAATAGTAGTGGAGTCCCAGTAAAATCTTACTGGGGCCACTCATTGGTGGATGTGCCTGCCATTGAACTATACTTTAGAACATGACCCTGTTATATTTATTTTAGCAGATGGACATAACTTCGCTGAATTTTCTTGTCATGTCTTAACCTGTTCAAAGGTTTTAACTAAGACATCTGGACTTCCAGGCTCCACTTTTCCCTCTCTTTCTTTCTCCTCTGTGCTCTTTTCCAAGCTCAAAATTGCTCTTAGATAAGGCTCTCACAACATTTGCACTAAGAGACTAATAATTCTTAACTATTATGCCTACCAAGAATATTTTAGCAGGGGGCCTATACCATGAATAAAGGAATTTACTGAAATGATGGATTTTCAGGTATCAAAAAGCATTTTTGGGGTGTCGGGGGAGATGCTTAACCTACATGGTGCTTGTGAAAGTGAACTGCACAGGTGGCTCTATGTTCTATGTATGTGGATGCCTCCTGAGGGTGAGGGCATATGTCAATATGATATGCTTATTTAAAAAACCCCTTTAAAAAAATATCAGCTCTCTGATCCATGCACTGAATTGGAAAACAGAAATGTAAAACAATATCATGATAGAAGGCAAGGAATTTGGAGCATTCTGTTTATAATATGCTTTGATTGATAGTACGGAACTTTGCATTGTTACTTTGTCTGGAAAAGGTCTTCCTGTTTTCATTATTTTAGTTCAGTGGCATGATTAGTGTTGTCTGGAAATGTTAGTCACTTCCTGTCTTTTTCTATGGGGTAAATGTGTTGACATGGGTAGGGGAGAAGGAATAAGGGCATTTGGGGGGAGGTGGCTAACATCCAAGTTCAAAAATGGAAGGTTTTATGGTGGCTAATGTTAGTGCTCTTGACCATCATCAGTGTTTCTCTTTTCTAAGTCTACTGTGTTGTTGTTTTAAAAATGCATTTAAGATGCAAAATTTGATCAGCAAACAAAATTCATTCTCAAAATGGAAAGAAATGTTTAATTTTAGCAGGTTTTCATTATGGGGACACATCACTCAACTCTGATTGAGGAAGATAACTGTACACTTAGCAAGAGGTTAGAAATTCTTCAGATAATTAAAATATCAGTGTATGCCTAATTTAACTCTTTAAAAGAATGGAAGAAGTCCATTTCATTGTATTGTTGGCAGCCCCAGATTGGGCCTATGGGTTGCAGAAGAACCTTCCTGAATTGCGCAAGTACTACCACACTTCTATAGAATTATCAAGTCCTGCTTGCTGAATTAGCTGGGACTTAATATTTATTGCTTTTTAACAAGAATCTGTCCATTAGAAACATTTAAAATTTACCATCCCATTCACACGCCCAGAACCTAGATGTCTGGGTAATTTGACGTAGGTCTTTAGCTAAGGTTAAGTACAGCTATTATAATTGATTTTGTCAGATTCTTATTTGTCTTTTTTTTTTGTAAACGAGGAGTAGAATACAATATTCGAGTGATAATAAGGAATTTAAATTGATGAGCTATCACTTTTGTAGAAAAGTTTTCCATTTAATGCTAAAAAAGCTAGATAGCTATACAACTATAGAGAATGAGAAATGTGAATATATAGAAAATAGAAAAAATTGTTAAGTTCAGGAAGTCTATGGTAAGTTAAATGTTATAGATAATTAAAATAAATTGACATTCTATTTTAAAATGTAGAAAAATTAAGGAAATAAAGTTAAACTATAAAAGTATAGAGAAACAAGATATAGCAAAGTAATAATATATCGCCCTGAAAATAAAACCTGTTTCTTGTTTTCTCTTGCAAAATTAAGGCAACTTGTTAACTTAGGTAAGAAGTTGAAATAACAAAGAGGCACAAACAAGTAGCTGGCATCAGTTTCTGGTGGGAAAAGACACAACGTAGATGATCCGACATTTTAGTGATCCAAATACATTCACAAACAGCGCCACACTGCCACAGAAGACAAATTTCAAGTTTGTAAGGTCAGTCAATGCACTATCCAAATAAGGCAACAATTATTTTTTTCATTTTCTCTCTTGAAGTGACTTAATCACTTTAGTTACAGCGGCAATAATTCAGGTCAGCATGAACAAAAAAACCAACCCTTAGCGTGTATTAGTCTATGAGGTGGTCAAAAAAGCTGAAAGCAAGAGGGTGTGTTAACAACAGAAAAGGAAGGTTGTCACATGATTAAGCAGCAGTGGCAAGCCCTGTTGTTCTCATTACCTGTTAAGGACGGGTCCTCAGTCCCATCTCCGGCGATCTGAACGTCAAGCGGAGAGTGTTGAACCGGGTTGCCTAAGCTTTCTTCTTGCTCTTTCCGGGATATGGAATTTTTGTGGGGAGATTTGTGGTTTGTGTTTTCACAGGGATTAACTTCTGATCTCTTTCTAGGAAGCGGCGTTGGTGTGGCTGGCTGGTAAACCTGACTGTAGGGAGCTACGGGATGGTAGGACAGCTTCTCAGCTTCCCCTTCACCCTCCTCCTCATCGTCAATCACAACCAGCTCAGCATGGATGATCCCGTCATACCCTGCCAGAAGCTTCTTTTCTTCTTCATTGTCTTCTGCCTGCTGATACCCCATGAAAATCATCGTCACAGGTTCTGAATCGGCCATATCAGAAGGCAGGGAATGAACGATATTATATCTAATGTCTTCCTCATCCTCCTGGCAAGCAGCAGAAGAATCCTGGTGTTTTGACTTGGCAGCTAGTGCTTCACTGGGACTCAGTCTTGCCTTTGGAGAGGCCACATATTTGTCCTGCATCGCATTGGATTCTTCCCAAGGAGTCATCAGCTGCTGTGGTAGGGTGTGGGGCATCTCCTCAGCTTGTTGAGTCATTGAGCGGGGTTGAGGTGTCGGCCGAACGGGGCTGACATGATTGAAACTGTTGCCCCTCCCTTCTGGGAGCCCATTGTCCAGATTGTGCATGGATTCATTCATATCCTTACCTAGTCCGTTAGCTTTCATCTTTATCCTTTCCTGAAAGTTTGGTCCAGGAGTTACCTTCTCCCTCTGTGGAGTTGTAGGCCTGCAAAATGGATTGGCATAGACAGGCTCATGATACTCTGTTGGGGATTTAGAGTTTCTCTCGGAGGCTTGTCTCAAAAGTTCCTCCACCTCCACTGGGGCCAGGCCATCGGTGCCGTTGTACGCCCCACCGTGATTAGAGCTCACTGCGTATACTGACTTTTGCCCGTCGTCGTAAACTTTTATCCCTGTACCTTTAAAGTCATCTGAGGGGAGAGGTATTGACGACAGGACTGTACTTTCTCCAGTTTTCAAGTCTTTTTCGACTTTAATTTCCATGGCATACAAAGCTGTTGAGAGAGAAATTTGATCTTTGATTTAGTTAAATTTTTTCTCTTCTAAAGTAGCCTGCTTTCACTGTATTTTTATGCTAAATATACTCTTTGATATTCTTTTATGTGAGATGTTGTCTGTTTTTAACTTTTGATTTTATTCCTTAGTTGGATAATGGCCAACAGGGTAATGACATAGGTTTTTATGTAAGGATGCCTGGGATGACTGAAAAATGGGATTGAAAAGTTGGTTGGAGAAGAGAAGCTGATGATTCCAAACAGTTAGGATCTTCACTGGGAAACCGAAAAATATTCTATTTGTAACTAATACATCCAAAAAGACGGATTATACTCTTACATTAGTCAATGGGAGGAATCAGACCTCTTGGTTCGTTAGGACTACGTCGCACTAGGCATTGCAGCAGGTAAAAGGCCTGGCACAGTGCGTGTTCTTAGGTCACATCCTTGCTGTGTGGGCCAGCAGCCTCTGAAATTATAGAGGAGTGTTCTAAAGTTTTCACAGCAGGGAGCTTGTTTAAATGTAGAACTGCTATTGAAGAGGGAGGAGGGAGGTTAGAATCACATGCTTCTCCTTCTGTCTTCTTTTTCGGTTTCTTTCACTCCAATTTTCAAGTAGGGGGAAAAATAGAGCCATATCAGCTGAACTGAAAACAACCGAACTGGAGAGCGCTGGGTAGTTGAGCTCTGCTTCACAGCGTGGGAAATTCCTTATGACTGGGGTTTTAAGAGCTAATAGGAATCTGGGCCAAATTACAATGTGGCAGTGCTTGCTTCCGTTGTGACCTCCCACCTCCCTGTTTGGACCCTTCTGGATCCATACCTCCTCCTCAGTAGCCTTCCCTGGCTACCCAACTAAAACTGCAGCCCCCCTCCCCACCACCATCCCCACTCTCCCTGTCCTCCTCTGCTTTAGTCTTTAGTATTTTCATACCCTCATATGATATATTTTATGCATTTACTCAATTTTTGGTCCATTTTCTCCTTTAGGATGTCAGCTCCAAGAGGGCAGAGATAATGGCTGTTTTATTCACTCCTGGATTCCTAGTGCAAGAACTGAGCTTGCCATGTAAAACGTGGTCACTACATATTTGTTGAATATTTAAATGAATGACTGCTCCCTGCATATAGAGTGTGACTTCCTTTTCTAGTCTAAACTTCAAAGGTTTCTTCTCTGCCCCCAGACAAGCCTTCATTTTGTCCGGAGGCTTTGAAGTATAAGTTTTATGAAAATCATTCCCACGTGGGGGTAAATCATGTCTAAACTTCTCAAGAGGATATTTTTATTTTCACAAAGGATCTTAGTAACCCAAGATGGAGTACTTGGGGAGAGAGATTTTTGAGCAGGGGAGCTTTGCTTTTAAGAGTTTGTCTCTTTCAAGACTTGACCTTTTTTGTCTCTACCTAGTTTGCATAAATACGTAACCCCCTTATCCCTACCAGTACAAGTGACTCAAATACCTTTTGGAACTTTGTCAAATGGACCATTGCTTCACCCGAAGCGTTGGATGTCTTAGCAAGTTGCTAATATCTGACATTGTAAAATCTGAATTTGAGAAGCTGCCTTTGGAGACAGATTTTTCATATACCTTTTCTGTTTTGTTCATCATCTTCTATTCCTTCATTTCTTTCCTTCCTTAATCTGGAAGGCACGTAGGATTTTGGAAGGTCAGGGATATTAGCATAGATGTCTTCAATTGACTCTGTAAAATTAATATTAATTCAAAATGTGTTTAGGATATATTTATAATAATGGGAAAATTTCTGTGGGCTTAGTAAAAAATATCATAGTTAGCTACAGAATAGACTGCTCGAAAACATACCTTCTGATGTTTCTTCTTTTTCCACCTTCACAGACTATAAGAAAGAAGAATTCCCCATAATTAATACAGTTTAAAACACAAATTCTAAATGTGGATATAGCTTAAGGAATTATATACTATTTGTGGACTCATTCTGGGAGGAGCTCATAGTTTGAAATGTTAATACTCACCCTTATTATGTCTTCTGTTGTCCTCTCAACTGATTTTAGTTTCTTTAAAATTGCCTCTTCATTGGTTGAGATTTGCAGCTCAGCTTTTTCAAGATCTTGGATCTCTTTCTCAAGTCTGACAACAGAAAGATATGCTTTTCACTGCTTAAGAAAGTACAAACGCAGAGTTCCCAAATATATTTTCTCCATATATATACTTTCCGTGGAATATTGCATGTAAATATGCAGACACCTTTTAAGAACATAGGATCACACTAACCATCACATTTAGTACATAGAAGGTACCTAATACCTGACTTTGATTTAACAATCTTCAATTCAGTTAAAACAACAATTTTGACAAAGGGAATTCTTAGGTAAAAAGTATTTGAACCTTGCCTCATTTTCGTCATTCCAACTGCTAATGTAATTTCCAAATAATTAGAAAATTTTCGTTTATAAAGAGACTTAAGTTTCAAGTTGAACCAAAAGGAATGGTTCATCAGTAGTTATTACGTAGCTTACCAATTTTTCTTACCCAAGTCTCCATATAAATTATTCAGAGAAAGCATTATTATGAATTTTTTCTAACCAATCAACACTTTATAAGATTATAATGTTTAGACTTAATTTAACAATCAAAACTATCACTTCAAAACCCTGCATATCCTGTCATTGAAAATGATACTTCATTTTAATTTTACAGTTTCCTAAGAATGGTGCCATATTGTAGTGAGCAGTGTAGAGAGGTGAGAAATGGACAAACCCTAGGATAGTGGTCTCTGCGGCTGCTGTTTATAGAGACTACATCTTCTGGAGGAAAAAAAAAAAAAAAAGGCACACATGGCCTGATGAAGTGTAAGGAAACTTATAAGGACAAAGAGACAGACATTTGAAATTGGACTGTTGCAAACATTTTGAGCTGGAATATTGACCAGAGTGCAGCTGCATGTCAGATTCAAGTTAACATCAGGGTGTGGTGTCATGACTTCTGTCCTGTATAAAAACATACAGCCACTGGCACTCATGCAGTTAGTAAGGCTGACCCTTGATTGCCACAAAATATGTATAGTTTCTCAAATACCCTGAACTCTAAAGTCAGCTGCCTCAGGGGATGGTTGATTAGATAGAGCAACTAGTCCAGGAGGTGACAGCCATGGGTATTTGCATCTGCTATGATAATTGTCAGTTTTCCTGGCTTCCTTCCTTAAGATGATTATGGATCTGGCAGTTCAAAAATCTTGTGCTATTATCACACCAATAATAGCCCAAGATATGGTCTGCTTGACCATTCTCCTACTCATTGCTAGAGTTTCAAAGTTCTGACTTTCCTGCTGCCTCTGGCCATTGGTGTCTGGCTATTTGTAGCTAAGGAAGTTTTTTTTATGTGTCATAGAACTCCAGGTAAAATGTAGTACGTTTGTTTCTTAGAAGTTACTGAGGTGTCACTGTCATCCTATAGATCAATGGAACAGAATAGAGAACCCAGAAATGGACTCTCAACTTTGTTGTCAACTAATCTTCAACAAAGTAGGAGGGAATATCCAATGGAAAAAAGTCTCTTCAACAAAGATGTTGAGAAAATTGGACAGCCACATGCAGAAGAGTGAAACTGGACCATTTTCTTACATCATACACAAAAATAGACTCAAATGGATGAAAGACCTAAATGTGAGACAGGAATCCATCAAAATCCTTGAGGAGAACACAGGCAGCAACCTCTGTGACCTCAGCTGCAGCAACTTCTTGCTAGACACGTCTCCAAAGGAAGGGAAACAAAGGCAAAAATGAACTATTGGGACTTCATCAAGATAGAGAGATTTTACACAGCAAAGGAAACCATTGACAAAACCAAAAGACAACTTGCAGAATGGGAGAAGTTATTTGCAAATGTCTTATCAGATAAAGGGCTAGTATCCAAGATCTATAAAGAACTTATCAAACTAAGCACCCCAAAAACAAATAATCCAGTCAAGAAATGGGCAGAAGACATGTAACAGACATTTCTCCAAAGAAGATATACAAATGGCCAACAGACACATGAAAAAATTTCAACATCGCTTGGCATCAGGGAAATACAAATCAAAACCACAATGCAATACCACCTCACACATGTGAGAATGGCTAAAATCAACAAGTCAGGAAACGACAAATGTTGGCAAGGATGCAGAGAAAGGGGAACCCTCTTACACTGTTGGTGGGAATGCAAGCTGGTGCAGCCACTCTGAAAAACAGTATGGAGGTTCCTCAGAAAGTTGAAAATAGAGCTACCCTACAACCCAGCAATTACACTACTGGGTATTTACCCCAAAGATACAAATGTAGTGATCTGAAGGGGCACCTGTACCCCAGTGTTTATAGGAGCAATGTTTACAATAGCCAAACTATGGAAGGAGCCCAGATGTCCATGGACAGATGAATGGATAAAGAAGATGTGGTATATATATAATGTAATATTACTCAGCCATCAAAAAAGATGATATCTCACCATTTACATTGACATGGATGGAACTGGAGGGCATTATGTTAAGCAAAATAAGTCAATCAGAGAAAGAATTATCATATGGTTTCACTCATATGTGGAATTTAAGAAATAAAGCAGAGGATCATAGAGGAAGGAAGGGGAAAATAACATGAAATCATAGAGGGAGACAAACCATAAGAGACTCTTTAACTCTAGGAAACAAACAGGGTTATGGGGATGGCGGATGGGGGATGGGGTAACTGGGTGATGGGCATTAAGGAAGGCACGTAATGTAATGAGCACTGGGTATTATATGCAACAGATGAAAAACTGAACTCTACATTAGAAACTAATGATACACTATATGTTAACTAATTGAATTTAAATTAAAAAAAAATCTATCTCCATCCATGGTACCACGTTTGCCTATCAGTAGAGTTGTAGGGATATATGTTGGTTGGTAGAATGGAAAGGTCTATACTAAAAGTGATAGATCTAGATTATTCCATTTCTGCTATTCACTACTTGAGAGAACCTATTCCTTTAGCCTCCCCGAAACTCGGTTTTGTAACATGTACAATGAGAATATAGTACCTGCCTTACTTTATACAGAAATTTGGTGAAGCTAAGAAGAGGGGATCTATATAAAAGCACATTGAATATGGTTGATATTAGATGTAAGTGTTATTATGGTATAATTAATTAAAGTTTTTCTGCCATACACTGTGTGTCTTTCTCCTTCTACACCCTGTCTCACAGGGTCCTTTACCCAATAGCATGTTTGAGGCAGTCTAACGAGGAGCCTTTGAGTAGACAATGAGGATAGTCAAATCATTGCTGCAAGTAGCTCTTAGACTGCAGGATTCACCTGTGGAACTGGATGGACCTGGGTTTAAATACTGGTTCATCTTCCAACTTCCTATGTGACCCAAGACAAGTCAGCAGACCTTGCTAAGCCTCATTATCTTCATTCATTCATTCAAAAATGTTTGTTTAGCATCTATTTTGTACTGGGCACAATCCTATCTGCTAGGGATATGACAGCAAATAAAACAAATTTCCTGCTCTCAAGGAGTTTACATTCTAGTGGGAGGACACAGACAATACACTAATAGAGGGGCTGGCAACCTTTTCTATGAAGGGCCGGATAGTAAATATCTTCGGCTTTGCAGGCCCCATACAATTCCTGTTGTATAGTCATCTTTTTTTGGGTTTGTTTTTCTTTTCATATCCCTTAAGTAGTAAAAAAACCATTCCTAGCTTGTGGCTATACAGAAATAAGCTAGGGCTAAATTTTGTCCTGGGCCATAGTTTGCCAATTCCTGCAAATGTATGTACGTATATATTTACATATATGTGTGTGTATATATGTGTGTGTATATATATATACACACACACACACACATATTTGTTTTTTGTGTATATATCTGTGCACACACACATTTATTTATGAAGAAAAATATTTCCAAGAAAAAGGATAAGGGCTATAACCAGAAAGAAAAGGGGATGAAGAGTGCCTGGGGAAGGGGCACTGTTTGCACAGTGTGGTCAGGGAGAGGCTAAGTGATAAAGTGTCATTTGAGCAGAGACATGAAAGAAGCGAGAGAAGGATATGTGAGGGTTTCAAGGGAAGTGTGCTTCCAAGAGAAGGAAGAGTAACTACAAAACTCAAAGAGCACAGGCAATAAGGAGGAGAGTGGTGAGAAATGAAGTCAGAGAGGTGGTGGGTGACTAGATCATATGGGGCCTAATGCATGGCGAGGCCTTTGGGGAACCATGGGGAGTTCTGAGCAGAGGACAAACAGGTTATGACCTGAAATTTAGCCGGTTACATTGGCTGCTGTGTGGAGAACAGACTGGGGTGGGGGTTGGGGGAGAAACATGGAGGTCAGTTGCCATACTTCACATGAAGGTGGCTTATTCAAGGCAGTTGCTGGTAGAAGGGGGAGAAGTGATAAGATTCTGGAAATATTTTGAAGGAAGAGTTGCCAGGATTTTCTGATACATTATATGTGGGGTGTGAGAGAGAGTAGTCAAGGGCGGTTCCAGTGTTTGTGAATAATTGGGAAGATGTGAACACAAATGGTTAGACAGAAATCTGGGAGGTAGTAGAAAAGAGATTGGCGGGGGAGGTGGTAACTTCGAGACAGTCAATGGTGACATGGAGAAAACAGCTAGATATAAAAGTCAGGAGCTCAGAGAAGTCCGGGTTTGAATATAAATTTGGGAGTTGGTGAGGTACCTGGGTGGCTCAGTCGGTTAAGCATCTGCCTTTGGCTCGTGTCATGATCCCAGTGTCCTGGGATCAAGCCCCACATCATGCTTCCTGCTCAGTAGGGAGTCTGCTTTTCCCTCTCCCTCTGCCCCCGTCTCATGCTCACTCTCTCAAATAAATAAAATGTTAAAAAAATAAATTTGGGAGTTGGTATTTATAGCCATAGGAATGAATAAGATTTCCTAGAAAGTCAGGGCTTCCTAGGATGGAATCCTGGAGCAATTAAACATTTAGAAATCTGGGCAATGTTGCTATTTCACAGGATATAATAAAGAGTAAAAGAAATAGCAAGCATTCAGCAAATGCTGGTTTCCTCCTGCTTCTGCCCTTTTCTATAGCTGGGCACAGAGACAGGTTCAGGATCTGTTTGGCCAATTACATCTCAGGGACTTAGAAATGCACTGGCATTTGTAGATGTTTTCCTCTGTAAAGAGGCCCAGGGGTAATATAATGCTCTATGATTCTCATGGATGTCTTCAGACTAATATGGTAAGAGTATGAGGTTGAAAGCCTGCTAACCTCATCAAAGTGTCTGCTAATGAATGTTTTTGAAGGTTTTCAAGTCACTGGATGAAAGACGCATTAATATGAGGTTGCAGTCAGATGACACATCAGGCATGTTTATGAAAACCAAACAGAAACCAACAAACACCCTCTTTCTGTTCTTTATCATTTCGTTACAGCCAACTGTCGGTTACATAGGACAATAAAGAGGCCTTCTGGGGCTAATTACATAGAATCACAAACCCCTACAGGAGATGCTTATTGATAAAGAGCATTTCCTAAAATTCTCGCTTCAAAGCAGAACTCTATATCCCATTTTTATATATTGATTTGCTACTTCTGTATATTATTTGTGGACAATATAAATAACATCAAAAGATAAATGTTAGAGATTTGTCATTCTAGAAAAGCTTTCTGACAGCTCAGAATGCCAGCAGAAGGGATGGGAAACCCAGAAAAGAGTAACGGAGCAGGGACCTGGCTTCTGCCAGCCAGCCCCCCCCCCCCCCCCCCCC
>NW_024423564.1:21775147-21810232 GCF_017311325.1 Ursus maritimus
CCCCCCCCCCCCCCCGCCCAGGGTCGGAAGTCAGAGGCACTACAGTAGTCTGGCAGGGGAAGAGGAGGTCTAACGAGCTCCACCCTAGACAATGCACCAAGTTTTTGAGGATTGCCTGTTCTTAAAGAACATAAAACAAAAATTGCAGGGCGCCTGGGTGGCTCAGTGGGTTAAGTGTCTGCCTTTGGCTCAGGTGATCATCCCAGGGTCCTGAGACCAAGTCCTGGATCGGGCTCTCTGCTCAGCAGGGAGTCTGCTTCTCTCTCTGCCTGCTGCTCCCCCACTCGTGCTTACTCTCTCTGACAAATAAATAACTAAAATCTTAATCAAACAAAAAAACAAAAATTGCAACCGGTATGTAGGCACAATTTTTGTATATATAGCACAGTGGGTCTCAACTGACAGCGACTTCCCCCCTGAGGCCATCTGGCAATGCTGGAGACATGTTGGCTGTCACAGTTTGAGGACTTGCCACTGGCATCTCGTCGGTGGACGCCAGGGACGCTGCTAAACATCGTAGGAGGTGCGAAACAGTCCCCCACGACAAAGACTTCTCTGGTCCAAAATGTCAATGGTGCTGAGGTTGAGAGAGCCTAAAACAGTGCTTGGTATGCTAGGTGCTTGATACATGCTTCATGAGGGATTTTTAAAATATCCATCTCTCTGATATTTGTACTTTTCCCTCATCATTTCTCTTTTCCGTGTGGCTATAATATGGAATCCAAACTATTATTTGTTGAATAGAATTTGATCAGCCTTACTTTTACTTAAAATTACCATGTGCGTTAACTTCCTTTTCAAATTTCTCTGTATCTGTATCTATTTATGCATTTATTGATTTTTTCCTGGCTCAGTGACCATTCATAATGAAAAGGATACTCAACCCTGATTTAAAGCAAAAAACTTTGGGGCTTAGGGGCACCTGGGTGGCTCAGTCATTAAGTGTTTGCCTTTGGCCCAGGGTCTGATCCCAGAGTCCTGGGATTGAGCCCTGCATCGGGGTCCCTGCTCCGCTGGGAGCCTGCTGCTTCCTCTCCCACTCCCCCTGCTTGTGTTCCCTCTCTCGCTGGCTGTCTCTCTCTCTCTGTCAAATAAATAAATGAAATCTTCAAAAAAAAATTCGGAGCTTAAATTGGGGACTCATATCTAATCTTTTTCCAAAAGTTTTGGGTAGAGAGAAAAATTTAGCAAGTATACGTGAAGTACTGGGGAAATATATATGTGTGTATATATATCTGTGCATGTCTGCATATATATGTATGTACGCTCATCCGTATTGCACACATACATAAACATACAAATGTGTGTATATATAAAATTTTACATATAAATCTAAATTTATATATATGTAAAACTCTTTTTCACATGGAAAGCTTTTGGGGAGGTCACTAGGGGCTAACTTCCTAACCTTCACCTGCTTATGTCTCAGCAGATGGGTTTTTTTTCCCTAAGCGCCGCTGTGCCTGTCTTTAGAAGGTATTACCTTTCTGAATGGGAACTGAGCTCCCAGAAATGCTGATTCAGTTTGACGAGAAACAGGCAGCGGGGAAAGAGAAATCTCCTTCTTGGTGCCTCCTGGGCTGTTAGGCGGGGCCCGATGGATGAGTTAGCACCTCTCACGATTTCTGAGAGATGGTGGGCAGGCATCATGTGCCAATTTAGATAAGCAGAGTACACGGAAAAGGATTTGTAATGCTATCCATTATTGGAATCTTTCTTCTGCTTGCCTATTTGCTGGGGGAAAATAGGGTTATTTTCAAGAGCTCCCTAGGTGAAAGCAGGTGGCTTTCATTTCATGCACTGTTCTAGTAATAACCTCCCTTAATCATCACGAGATAATGTCCCCAATCCAATTTCAACATGCAATTTTTTGTCTTAGAAAAAGGGCAGTGCATAAATGCTGGATGCACCAAGAAGGGGCTATTTCAGAAGGCAATTTTTCTGCTGCGAAGTGTCCATTTATCTCTTTCAGTTTTTGGTGGAGTTAACAAGGACTAACAACCTAATGAAGTTTGCCACTGGGGCCAAAAAGGCTGGAACTCAGGGAAGTTACATCCTACTTTCCATCGTTTTCTTTGCTAGCAATTGTAACAACCTTTAAAATGTATTGAATATCGCCACTGTATCAGGCATTGACCTAATTAGTCCTCCCAACAACCCCCATGAGAACCATTATTACTTCCATTTGACAGATAAGCAAGCAGGGCGCCTAGACAGGCAACTGGCCTGGAGGCTTACAGGTAGCTTGTGGCAGGACAGAATTTGAAATCAAATCTCTGCCGACAGAGCCTGGGCTTTTAACAGCTTTCTAATTAACCACTATGGGAACAAAACTTTAAAAAGTGGGTTCTTATGAACTTAGGTGCGACATTAATTTTGCAGAGCTGTGTGAAAGGATTTCTTACTTGCTATCATAACAAAGAAAGAGAAGATTGACATCCTAGCTGGGGTCCACCCACATGTAACAGTGCTGACTCATTACATATAAAGGTAATATTTCTGTTCTGGCTTTCATTAGGGTCATTGTGTTATACTAGGAATTTTTCTGCTTAGTGGACGCTCTGACCAGGACTAAAGTCAAGGCTTTGTCTCCTTTTCTTCTCTTTTCTTTTTTTTAATTTTCTCTTCCTTTTTTTTCCTTTTTCTTTCTTTCTCTCCCTCCCTCCCTTCCTTTCTTCCTTCCTTCTTCTCTTTCTTCCTTGCTCTCTTTTTCTTTTCTTTTCTTTTTTGGCTGCTTGAGTTTGGATTTTGGTAGAAGCTCTTAGAACAGTCTCTTTCAGAGACTGGGGTCTCCCTCAGCTATAGCCACTTTATAGAGAGCCTTTCTTTGTTCGGATACAAAACTGTTGTTCAAAGTCATAGAAGTTTTAGGTCTTAAATAAAAGCTAGCTGATGTAATTTGATTATAAAACTGTAGTTTGAAGGTAATCACTGATGCCATGTTTGAAATTAAGTTTGTGACTGGCTTTAGCTGTATACTTTGAAAAGACTGATGACCTGTTTGCCTCTTGGGGACCCCATGCTCTCTTATTAAAAGCCAGGACTACACCCAAAAAGGGCCCAATGATCATTTCTCTGGGATGGCCTGAATCAGCAGGACTTGATCCAGGCTGTGCCACTGCTGATATACCTCTGAAACCAGCTGATGGAAGTGCTAGGACCACCTCACCAGCCCCACCCCAAGCTAGACAAAGAAGGATCCAGTTTCTTTTGGGACTCACAGGCTCTCAGAATGTGTTTGCTTCCAGTGGGTGTTGAATTCGGCCTGGAGTGGTGAGCAGTTGTAATCTTTGACTCTTCCCTTGGGATGCAGATTCTTTTTCCTTTCTTTCTCACTGAATCTTGGGAGAACAGGAGGTGGCTGGTGGTTTACCTACATGTTGTGAGTTTTTGTGGGAAGGTCTTTTTTGTTTTCTGTTCTACCCATGGAAACAAGAAAGTGAGCCCAAAGTTAACCAAGTCTAACACACTTGGCTTATTTACTTAGCCCAACCAAGCTTCCATCTTCTCATTTGGTGAATAACGATAGTATTTACAAAAGGTTATCTTCAGGAGGTAAATGAAATCATGTTTGTAAGCCTCTAGCATAGGGTATGACACAGAGGAATTAGTCAATAATGTAGTAGTTTGCCCTTTCTCTTCCTACTCTGCTAGGGAGGGGAGGGCCATCAATGACAACTCCAACAAAAAAAAGAAAACCTACCGGATCTATTTGGGGATTTGATCTTTAACTCCAATATCAATGATTTTGGAGCAAGTGTGGGTGTTAATATAGGTTCAAGGACACACCTGTCTTTAAAAATATAGTTCTAGACAGAAAACCAACACAGCACTCCAGCATTATTAGAATTTTCATAACATTTATGGGGATGGTGTTTATTTAACAAATGTTATCTATTTTATAAATGAGATAATATGCTAGTCTGTTTTGACAACCTGCTAAGGCCCCCTCACCCCAACCCATTTCTCCTGTTGTTTTTGGTAATAGACCTCCTTGAGTTTTATATGTCTCCCCAGCTACCCTGCTACAGACTACATTTCCCAGTCTCCTTTGCATTTAAATGGAGCCATGTGGCTAAATTCTGGCTAATAGGATATTAGCAGAAGTGACCTCTGCAATTTTCAGGTCATATCTTTAAAATAGAACTGTTTGCCCTCCATTTATCCTCCCCTTCCTACGCTGGAATGTGGACGTGGTGGTGGTGAGCTGTCTTTGGCCATCCGACCTGGGTGTCTCTTAGGAAGCAAAGCAACAAGACAGAAAGAAACAGGGCCTGTCTATCATTGATCATCTCATGGGATGTTGCTTCTCCTCTTCCCTTGAATGTCTCCCAGCTAGGATTGTTATGGGTGTGGAGAAATGACCCTTCTAATCATGTTTAAGCCACTGCTATTATGGAATCTTTTAAAAGCATCAAAACCGGTATGCTAACTATTGCATTGCCTTACGGGATTGAATCTTTGAGTCACCAATTGTATGAGATTTTTCCATATTTTTATTCTTTGATTTGTAAAATTACTCATTAGTATCTTGCACTTCAGGTACTTAGCCAGTAAAAGTAGAAAAATAAATCAGCTTTGTGCCTGGCGATTAAGGAATTTACATGTTTCTGGATCATCTATCAAAACTAACATGGTTTCTATTGACGATAGCTAGTTATTATTGAATGGCTAAGGTTTACGATGAAAAAAGAAAGATCTTTTTATTTACTTTTTAACCATAACTGGGTTAAATGAATAACTTTGGAATCACAACCGATACTACTGAGCACATGTAGCTGATGATTTTAACCAGGTTATCTTGACTGCAGTGTGTTGGTCATATGTCATGGGCTAATGAGTGATTAATAATGGATCAGAGTTTAAAAATATTTTATCTTTATAGATAGTTTGCTTCATGGTATTATCAAACAATATTTTCTCATAAAATTGAGAACATGCAGTCTAGTAGAAGGTAGGCTTTTTTGTTTGTTTTATTTTTAAAAACTAGGGGTCTGATAAATTTCATCAACCATTTAACACACTATTTAAAAGCACTTACTACATGTCAGGCACATTTTATTCACCAAACTGAAATAAAAGCATATCAAAAAGAATGAAGAATACTTCTATGCACAGGCATAGGACAAGAATTGCCTTATAATCAGACTTTGCCAAAGGGCATGTGTATGAGAAGGAAGAGCTAACCCACCAGTGCAAACAGTCACATGCTATGGGTAAGCATGCCAGAGAATTAAAGGGCATTTGGCATACAACAAACTCTCAGTTTGCCCGGAGCCAGATCTACTGCCTCTAATCCTGAGCGTTTAAGAACAGGAGGAGCAGTATAACACAGCAGCTTCAAGATAACAAGAGGCAGAGAGCTAGCCCAGCAGTGACATTGAAACAAGTGTCAGTCGGCTCTGATAATTGGGAACAGAGCAGATGTTTAGAAAAGCTGAATAATTTATAGTTACATGTGAGCAGCTTTTGCATGGGTGACTCTCATCTCCTAATATAACTGGTAGATATTAATAATTATCTCATGGGCAGATGATACTGATTTGGAACTGCCATGTAGGCAGGTAACGTTAGAAGATAATAATCTAGTAGAAAAGCGAACCCTCTTAAACAGAATCATATTTTGTAAATTAAGGGTTTCATTTGCCATGAAAAATAAGAAACCAAACTGGTTTTCAGAGAATCAGCCACTTTCATGTGCAGATTACAAACATAATTTTTCAAATGAATGTAAATAAATGCATGCTCTGGAGGTTGGTGTGGTATGGGCTTCTTGAATGTTCTGGGAGAACAGAAACCGGGTGTGTGGCTTTTAATTAGAGCCTGTAGAGAGCTTTGTCGTACATGCCAAACACGTAATAAGAGCTAAATAATTTTAATAATAATTCAAATTGACCTCTACGTAGGTGTAATGAGTTTCCCAAGTGACCTGCGAATACTGCTATCTCCAGGACATGGCAAGTTAGCTGCAAATGTGCTTATCCATGACTCGGGGAAGCTTGTTTTCTTTAAAAAAAAAAAAGGTTGTAGGGGAAAAATATTTTTAGTAAATAAACTACTTGTGACCATATTATGAAATGGCAAAACATGGCCAATGATGTATACAGCCATTGACTTTCTCTACTCAGAAATAATTACTGGCTTTGTGCCTTGCAACTCTTAGCATTTGCCTCCAACGGCATTATAGAGCAGCCACTGTATTTCCAACTCTCTATCCACTTCGTTTTTGCTTTGCTTCTAGTATTAATTGTTCATATTTGATACCAAGAACAGGGCTCTATTATTTGAAGACCCATAAATATAAATTCCAACCTTAATATAACATAGAATAACCAACCAAGATCAGTTAGTCTGGGGTGGTCTAAATGGACTTCTTGCCTTGTGGCAGAAAAAAGATTCATTCCAAGGGGTGTGGTGTGGAAGATTTTGACCTGATAAATTTAGCCCAGGGGCTGGCGCTGGGGTGGGGACCATCTTGGGCAATGGGAAGCCTAGGCCCTTTGGTATCACATTATACAAAAGAGTCTCGGCCTTTGAACATTCTTTAGGACAATGACCTGGAGGATGGATCACTGCAACTAACCCCCCTCCCACTTTCTCCTTTGTTCATTTACTCCTTTCTTCCTTCTTTACTCAGGGCAACACAGCCAAAGATTTATGACATCCATGCTAATGGTTTTAAATTTGTCTTTCCAGTTACTGAATGTTGTTTTGAATGAAATAATTAATGTAAAATCACTTTGTAAAGTTAAAAGATCTAAGGCGAGGTAAACATAAATAAATATTTGCTTTGAAGCACTTATGGTTCTCAATCTCCTCTAGAAGATGAAGATGGGTTCGAAGTGGGGGGTTCTTTATAAATGTTTATTGAACTGAATCAAGAATAAGAGTGAGTCATGGTGGAATGGCTCTGGAGTCAGAAAGATTTACGTGTGACTCATGGCTTGACTGTTATTAGTTTTACAGCTTTCTGTGTTTTTGTGTCCTTATATGTGAAACAACACCAATCAGACTTCCAGAGAATTATCATTCTCAGAATAATGTTTAGGACATAATACGTGCTCCATAAAGAGCAGCTGTTATTATTGAATTTCAGTGGAGTGGTGTTATTCTAATCTACCTTTTGGCCTACCATGGTGAGGGAGTGTTTATTCTGTGTAAATTTAACCCTTATTTCTATTAACCTATGGATGAGATTGGCAGGTGTGAACAACAGAGAAGGCTGGGACATGGGGGATAAGGAAATAAAAGAGCATATATAAGAGGGGAGAGGTGAGAAAGTGAAGAGATGGTGAGCCATCAACAGTGGCCTCAGAAACCAGGGGTACCACTGCCATGTAACTTTCCCCTTGACTCAAGATAGTTGGGTACTTATTCTTTTTTATTTTTTAAAGAATTTCAAGGCTTTCCTTTTTAGTTCCTTAATGTTCAAGTCATTGTGTAATCTTTAGCTGGTCCCTTTAATAGGTGGTATGTTCAAGTCTGGCCATCCATTCAGCCAACCATCCATCCATCCATTCATTGATCATCCATATTTTTCCGTTCATTCATTTATTAAGCTAGGTAGTCACAGGAATTCCTACTATGTGCTAGGCATTGTACTAGGCTTTCTCTGGTGGGGGTTGGGGGATAGATTTCTTCCTTTTTTTTTTTGCTGGAAATTTGATTTATTTTGCTCTTTTTGTGAAATTAAAAAGTCTTCTGAATTAAAAATAATCAGAATATCTGGGAAATTAAAAACAACAACAGATGAACTCTTGCAAATCTGATAAACCAATTAGTCAAATATGGATAGTGAAAAACATGCTCGGAATGATTTTGACTCGCGTAATTGCTTCAGAATAATTTCTTAAGTGTTTCTAGGCAACAGCAAATTTAAGAAGAAACAAATGGTGGGTTCTCTCTCTCTCTCTCTCTCTTTTTTTTTTTTTTTTTTTTGCCTTTTTCCCCTTTCTCTTTTCTCTCGTATCGTCACAGAAGAGCAGCTTGTGTCTCTCTCCCACATGTGATGTTAGCTGTGGCTGGCTGGGTCGGGGCAGGAAAGCAGGAACATTTCGAATGTGATTATTTTTCATGCAGCCTTCCTCGCTGTGTTGGATGAGCTGTTAGTTTCATTCAGGCACAGCTGGCCCTCACAGGTAGACCCAAGCATCATGCAGGGGTTAAATGTGATAGAAATCCTAACGAGCTGAACTTTGATAAACCACAACCAGCAACAAAATCATTTAACCTTTATATTTCTACATCAATCCTTTGGGTTGCTTTCTTGAAATTGAATCTTGCCTGCTCTTTTTCTGAGTTAACTGAGTAGATTATTGCTTTATGTGATATTGAGCAGAATGCATTTCCTAATACTGCATCTCCATTTGTGGAGGAATTTCCCTTAACTCATGTGAGGTGGTGGCAGCCGCAGTAATGGCCCGTTGCTCAGATTTTCGCATGGCATGCAATCACACAGAAATCCACTCCTTCACGCAGCTTCCTGTTAGCACCATACAGACAGGTAGTTTCTAGCCACTTGGAGACAAAGGGAAGCTCATTAAAGAAGGCAGAGGGTCAGAAAGGTGCTTTGGAATATGAAAAAAAAATCCTTTCTAGAGAACATTTAATCATACGCAGATAATCCTTCTCAAAGGGAAAGGAGTGCGCTTGCCTCATTCTCCTTGGCAGTTAACCTTTTGCATTTTATGCTCATGACATTTCTCTCAGGCGCTCTGTGTGCTCCAGTTAAAGTCAGAGGTCTTTGGACGCAGTTCAAAAAGTAGCAAGTGTCTGGAGGGCAGCTCGATGCAAGGCATTTTGGCAGAGGGAGTCGTGGAGAACAGTTGGACAGCCGCATCGGAAAGAGGAATCTAGAATGCGAACGACATAGCTCCTTTGGATACTTCTGAGGGAGCTTGGGGGGGGGGTGTCATTTTGGGTGTAGGCTATTGGATGGAGGAAAGCAACAGACGTGACAGAAGAGGATTTCTGAGCCTATAAATGTGTGCACATGGCTGTCTGGACTGAGAAGTCAATGTTGGATTTGCACCTGTGCTTACAATCAGGAAGTAAACGGTTCAGTGGTCACAGTAAGAACAGGGCTCATTTGGGAGGCAAACTGAAACTCTATTTAAGCAAAGTGATTCAGAAGGAGATGTTCAATATCATTTTCCTCCTGGGAACATTTCCTCTTAAGGCATTCATCAGGGCACCAGGCAAAATACTCACTAATACTGTTCCAAAGCTAAGAATGTGTCTCTGAGACAAAAACCATGGAAACCTACTTATTTTCTGAAATGTTGCTTCCCTGAAAGAAAAGATGAGAGGATGAATAAGCAGACATGTTTTACTTAAAGGTTAGGTGTGAGTCAGTGGACCTCTGAGTATTTTCAATATGGTGGAGTCATCTGAAGGTCTATATAAAATGATGCACGCAAGAGAGTGAGATCATTGCAAGGACTGGAAATAATAAGTGCTGTAAAAGGGTAACATTTACAGGATTTAACTTCTATAAAAGTTGTCTGCAGGATCTGAGGCATAATTTATTTTTATAATTAAGCCTTTTAATTAGATTTTAAATCCTGAATCTTAATTTTTTTAGCTATATGAGTCAGGGCAACTTAGTATCTACAAATGTCATTTTTTTCCTCACCTATTAAATGTTATCTACCTCATAAGACGGTTGTGAGAATTCAGTGAAATAATCTACATGAAGTGTTTAACACAGCACCTGGTCTATAACACATCCTGTGTAAAAATTAACTGCTGGTGTTAGCATCACGGTCTTCAAGCCATAAAGAAAACCCATCAATTATTTCTGAATGGAAGGAATCCCAGTTGGGTGGTAATCTCAGTTTACTCAAAGAAAAAGATTCTTTGTAGTGGCATAAAGAAATGAGAGATCTTGGCCAAAAGATAAACATCCCCATCTTTCTTTTAATTATTTTTGACTCCTAATAAGGAATAGGATCTAACATTTTTTGAACACCTACCATGTGTCAGGCACTCCAGAAGCTGCTTTACTCATAAAGTCCCGAGAAGTTCCTCTAATTGTCCCACTATTACTGACCAGGAAACTGAGGCCCAAAGAGATGAAAGAACTCGTCTAAGCTTCTACGCGCTATGGTTGGCAGAACAGGGATTTGAAGGCCAAAGGCCACGCTCTTTCACTTCACCTCACAAGACCGTGGACGAAGTAGTGGGAATGAAAACTCTGGGGGCAGCCTGGCCCTGCTACACACTCTGAGGTAATAGCACCGTTTCTATTTTGATGTTCCCATTAGAAGCTTATCCTGTAGCTGAGAGGCCTGGCAGATGGCAAATGTCACCCTTGAGCAGTCACCTAAGTCAAGTGATAAACCACATTCAGGCTTTGGGACGCTTTCTGGGCTTAGAGCAGGAGGATGGCTCTGCCGGCTTCAACGGCCGTCCGTTGACTTGGTTGCTTCTTGGAGCTGACAGGAAAATGTACTCTGTGTAGCTGGTAAGAAAAGCTCCTGAGGGACTGGGGTAGTTGTTTTGGAGAAAGATTGATTTTAAAAACACACACCGGCTTGTTTAGCCGCTTTAGAAATATCTGAGAAGAAAGCGTTCAGTTATCAGGTAAAGCTGCTTTGGCAACATGATTTCTATAACGCTGGGCAGCCGTGGAGGCTGCAGACGAGGCACGGATATTTTGTGTCTCCCTATGTTGCTTCGGAACATTCTGTTCCCTGCCCATTTTTAACCAGATAAACATGCCTACGTGGGTCCCAGCGGTGCAAATTCTTTTCTAACTCTTTGCAAATACGTCTTTTGGGGACCGTTCCTTAAACAAAGCAATTTGTTATGAGGCGTGAGTGTTTTACCATTTCCAGAACATTTACACCCACAACACTCCTTTAGTTTTAGAGCGGGAGAGCACCGAACCTGACTTGCTTTGAGGCCCAAGTTTACTCTTTAATGACTCTGTGACCTTAATTAAGTCCCTTATCCTCTCTGAGCCTCTTCCGTCGTCTCTGCCACGGAGGTGTCAGTGCTATCTTTCTCGGATTGCTGTGAGAACGAAATGGCTTAATGTAGGTGCAAGTGCTTTGCAAATTGTACAAGATCATTTAAAAATGAACCATTCCTGTCATTATTATTTGTACTTGGGGCTTAACATCATTTGGTGTTAATAAAGGAGTCCTGATGGCTAATGACATCCTGAAGATTGAAAACAAAGTTGTAGGGAAGTCACAGGAGTGAAAAGCCCGGCACAGGGAATCCAGTCAATAACATTGTAATAACATCGTCTGGTGATAGATGGTGACTACACTTCCCACAGTGAGCATCGTGTAACGTATAGAGCTGTTGAATCACGACACTGTACACTTGAAACTGATATAATATTATAGGTCAACTATATTTCAATTAAAACAAAAAATGAAAGAAAAGTAAAGCCTTAATAAGACGTAATAAGATGGCAGACATTGGGTAACGTATAGATACGGAAGTGGTTGTGTAATACAGACACTAGAGCGACACGGAAGAACATCCGGAGTGTGGTAGGAGCTGTTTGGAGGAAGGAGAACCAAGGGACAGAACATGCTTTAAACACTTCCTATTAGACAGAATAGCTCTTCAGACCATGGTGTGTGGTCTGCAATGCTGTGTGCTGTCACTGTATAGGCAGCATCCGGTAGCCAAATGAGTGAGTTTCTGATCCACCACTTCCTACTTGTGTGAATTCTTCAACACCGTGTCACAAGGTTCTGAAGATTAAATGGGATGATATATGAAAAGTACCTGGCGGGTAATATGGCTGATAAATATGGTTTCTTTACTTCTTCCTGCTCCTCCTCCTTTTTATTTATTTATTTTTTTTGGTCAGATAGGGACTCTAGCTAGGCAAGCCACGGTCAATACTACTAGAAGCTTATGTGCTTCTCAGAGCATTCAGGCAAGATCGAAAGCAATCAGTAGAACCCTAGTAAGTTCTCTGGGATTACTTTCAATGCTGCCCAAACTTGTTAATGGAGTCTGAGTCTATGTAGCCACTTCAATGATCATCGAGTGCAGAGAAAGTTGTAGGTGTTCAGTAAGGGCAAAGACTCTTAACCAGGGGGCTCTGAAGGAAAGCATGGAGGTGTCTGCAGAGCACAGGATATGCAGGGATTAAATTCAGAACTCCTTCGGAGATAAAGTTCTGTGTTGATGACGAGAAAGTAATCATCAGCTAAGCCAGACTTTGGTAAGAAGCTCTTGGTAAGGGACGCCTTACAAAGGATCAAGTTTTCCAAACTGTAGAGTTGACTTATTGAGTTATTTTTACGTATTTGTTATCTACCATTCAGAAGCCCTTTACATCTTTGAGCAAGCAACTGAGGGGTTCATAAATGTAAACATTTCAATGATTACAATATAACTTTTTAAGAATTGTTAATTTAAAAAATAATTCAATAAGAATGGGTAGTCAATGACTTTAGCTCTTAAATATACAAGTGTATGAAATTAGGCAAGCAAAAAGAATGAGTTTAAAAAGGAAGTTTTTCCACCATGTTGTCGATTTGAAGCTTAATGCAATCTGTCCATATAGTGTGGTGAGGATGGACAGAATGTGTTCGTACAGCTACGGGATATTTTCACCTTCTAGGTCTTTCCTATAGTTCTCACTAAAGAGAACAAATTTGCAGTGAGTGAGATTTTGAAAGCTATCTATGTTTCAAAGATCCATAGGCTTTAAATTATTGTCATTATTATACCACAAGAAATCTCATCTTTTTTCCACACATAGGTTAGAAAATGATTCGGACATTTCCCACATCTCTTTCTTCCATGCTATCTATATTTTGTGATAATACTAATAACCCCATCTTCTATTCCAGCTTTCCAATTTTTTTTTCATGTCCATCACCTCATTTTAAGCCAAGGCAATTTAAAAACTTTCCTTGTTATGTCACAAGTTGCTGACTCGGGACTGATTGTGTATGATGGGCAGGGAAGGACATCGAAAAGTGAGGTCAACACCAGTGACCAAATAATTAGGGAAGTAGAAGAAAGGAAATGCTAGTGAAGTGTTCCTACAGTGTCTTCTCTTCCAAAGTATGGTTGTGACTGGGGAGAGCCTGGGAAAGGGATGACAGAGGGACAGTGTAAACACACCCATAGAGTTGTCATGTCCTAAGGTGAGAGTGGGGTTTGGGGCTGTGAAGAAGGACTGTTTTTCGATCACCCATTATGTGCCAGGTAGACATCAGTAGTTTAGCTACAATATACAAAATACATATATTTTTTATTTGCTCAACAACTGTAAGATATTGTTACTACCATTTTATAGATGAGGAAATAGGCTTGGAGAGTTTTGGGTAAAGCACTAATGTGTATTTAAAAAATAAATCTTGTGTTGCTATGTGTCGGGGATATTTATAGTGAAATTTCTATTGCCTCTGGTGTTGCCTTGGTCTTTATTAAAAATCCAAGTGGAAGATCTGATTATGTCCCTAAACATAAGGATGGCTCTTATACATACAATGTGGGGCAAAGTCAAAATAAAAGAAGCTGTGAAGTATGTCAGTGAGGGCCATACCTGAGGATACTTTGTTCTAGAACCTGGATCTGGTGCTGGTCTTGTTGATTTTGCTTCTTCATCTCTTCTTGTTCTTTTCCGCTGCTGACTCCATCGAGAAGCCATTTCTCCCTTAAGGCCTTTTTCTGATATCAGGAAACATAAAGATGTTCTTAATCAATCAATAATTTCCAAAATCTCTGGCTTCTTTGAAATCTTACGAATTTTAATAGTGGACAGTGTAAAGAGAAATTATTTTTTCTCACTGCCTTGCCTGAATTAATCTGGTGTCTTCCTTCAGTGCACCCTTTGTGACCCTCCTTCCAAAGCCAGTTTTATGTGTCTAAATCCCATTTATTCTTTAAGTTCTAGTTCAGGTCCTCCTTCTCTGTGAAAATCTCCAACCTCCCCCCATACCCTCCACAGCCCCATCCTCGCCCTTAGAGAATTCTCTTTCGTCAGAATCACGCAGTATTGTCTGTATACAGACACCGCATATCTAGCAGTTGTACGGGGACCTTATCATGTGATACCTCACTATTATTTATTTGGTTAATGGTTGTACATCTTGTGTCTTTGAAGTAAAAGGCTCCTTGAAACCATTTTTTTCTTCATCTCAATGAGACTGTACAATGAACACTCCAAAAAGTTTTTTGTGGGATTACTTGAAATGGTGGGCAAAACAGGAGATTGCTATTGTATCTTAAACTAATCCAATATTAGTCTTAAGTGGTGTGGTCAGCATTTATGACTTTGCCTACCCAATACCCTTCTTTCTTCTGAGAACCTCCCTGGTTCAGATACCTAAGTTTAACACAAATTACTTGTTCCAATAACATGAGGCACTAAATTCACTGATCTGTCTAAATACTAATGAGTTGAATTTTTGTCAACTTTAACAAAACAAAAAATATTTATGTTCTATCACATGGAAAAAAATCTTGAATTTGCCTGAAAGAAAAACAATCCTGGACTTTGAGCCTACGAAGACTTAAAGTAAATGAGAGAAGTATAAATTTTGGAGAGAACTTAGCTGACATCCCATCTCTGTCTTACACAGCAACTTTTAGACATTATTTCCAAAGAGTTTGAGTTTCTCCTTTTCTTCCTGAAGAAAACTGTTCTCCCTATGTATCTAATCTACCTACGTAAATTATTTGTTCAAAGATTACTTATTGGGCATTCACTGTGTCTAAAATGGTGAGGAGAGAAGAATGGGAACTTAGTATTTTTTGAAACTTCTTTCTCTGACACCACAATTAAAATAAGAGCAAGTAAAGAGAACTTCTGTCTTTTTAAAAAGGATGATAGGATTAATTATGACTGGAATATAAATACCTTTGAATTTTAAACAAAATTTAAATAAGGTTGATTGTGCTAGATAATTACCAAATGATGGTTATTTTAAGTAAGACAACGGTTTTCAAACCAGTAAGAAACATTACATTGATTATGAATATATATTATATGGAATTATACTTTGTAGGACTGATAAAACCTGGATTGCTCTCGTTGAAGCAGTGAGGGGGCCTGGCAGCCAGTCGATGCACAGAACACAGTTTGAAAACCACTAAATTGAGTAACAACCTTGTCCCAGATCATCATATTTGTGTTGGCCTTTTTGGAGTTTCAAGCAATTGCATGTGGACAACACACCCCATAAGAGAAGTTTTTTTTTTTTTTTAAGATTTTATTTATTTATTCGACAGAGATACACAGCCAGTGAGAGAGGGAACACAAGCAGGGGGAGTGGGAGAGGAAGAAGCAGGCTCATAGCAGAGGAGCCTGATGTGGGGCTCGATCCCACAACGCCAGGATCACGCCCTGAGCAAAAGGCAGACGCTTAACCGCTGTGCCACCCAGGTGCCCCCATAAGAGAAGTTTATAGCCAGAAATTCTTTCCCTCAGTGTTATCTTAACCCTTAATTATAGCTGTTTGGCAGTTTGTAAAAATGTTCTCTCACAGACACAGTTCGATGTTATTAATAAAGTTCAAGATTTATCTTTTGAGATCAAAGATGCAAGAAAATCTTAGTGTACTATCATTTTAAGAATTTACCTTAATTTTAATTTATTTTTATTTGATGGAATGTGATGATAGCTAATGCACAGTAAAGAAGACAGAGGACACCTATTAAAGTAAATTATAGCCCTTACAAACCACCTACGAGGGCAGTTTCAGTCATTTATACCCATGTCACTATAAGAAGCATTTAGATGGGACGGTCTTATGTTGCTGAATTACAGAGAGCAGAGAATAATTCTTGTGATGTGACTACGTGAACTTGGGGCTATTGTCTTGGTTCATAGTCTGGTTAAGAATAAGAATAATTTTAATTTTAGCCTCATAAAATTTGTTCATAACTCACAAATTGTCATTTACTTCTGGCAAAGAACTCTTTGCCAGAGGTGAAATGAAAAAATGAATTTGTGAATTAACTCTTTGCCTCTGAATATAAAATACATAATTCAGATGTGCAATTACAATGATACGAAACAATTACACACTGTAACAACTTATTTGAGAGTGAGACAGAGAGCATAAGAAGGGGGGGGAGGGTCAGAGGGAGAAGCACATTCCCTGCTGAGCGTATTGTAGAAGCAATTTTAAAAATACTCCTGGGGTGCCTGGGAGGCGCAGTTGGTTAAGCGCCAGACTCCTTTTTTTTTTTTTTTTAAAGATTTTATTTATTTATTTAACAGAGATAGAGACAGCCAGCGAGAGAGGGAACACAAGCAGGGGGAGCGGGAGAGGAAGAAGCAGGCTCCCAGTGGAGGAGCCTGAGGTGGGGCTCGATCCCGTAAAGCCAGGATCACGCCCTGAGCCAAAGGCAGATGCTTAACCGCTGTGCCACCCAGGCGCCCCAAGCGCCAGACTCTTGGTTTCGGCTCAGGTCGTGATCTCAGGGTCCTGGGATAGAGCCCTGCGTGGGATTCTGTGCTCAGCAGGGAGTCTGCTTGAGACTCTCTCTCCCTCTCCCTCTACCCCTCCTGCTCTGCTCTCTCTCTCAAATAAATAAATAAATCTTTAAAAAAATACTTCTGCACATTTCTGAGCCACACTTGTAATGGTGCCTGGTTGCTATTTGGTACAGCCAACCATTTTCTGCAAAACACGACTCAAACAGCCATTCTTTCCTCTGTGTTTCGTTTGCAGTTTGTGCCTCGCATGCAGTGTAAGGTCCTGGGTCAGTTATCATTTTAAGGACACAGGTCAAACTTTATTGTGTATTCTTAGTGTCCTGCTTGGTACCTTACACATAATAGGTAATTAATAAATAAAATTTTTTGACTTTAAGGCCCTATACACACCTATATAAATCCTATTTACCAGTTAAGACTCAGCTTAAATCCCACACCTTTAACAGACCTGTTTTGACCACCTCAGATTAAAGAGTTACTCCATATCCTCTTATTTAAATTAAAAAAATAATCTTTTAGCTTGCCCTAATTATTTATTTAATCCTGAGTTCCCCAATAGGTTGCAGGCAGAAGGGCTACAGTCCTCTGGGCACTGCTAGTCTGTATGGCATTAATATGAAAATCAGTAAAAAGTGCTGTTTCTCGCCCCCAAGCCTTTGGGTCAGTGCACTGCTTGGGAAGATGGATAGATAGCATCTTTGTGCAGAGAAAAACTGCCGTCCTTCAGACAGAAGCAGCGCTATGCCAGCGTGCATAGTTCCAAGGGAGTGTGGGCAGGGTTTTAATATCCCTTTCTCATGTATCTTTGTGCAGTATACAATCTGCACAACGGTGTTTGGCAATCCAAAGCATGATAAATGTTCTGATTGGATTGGATTAGACAGTCTCCTGGGTTCCAGAAAGCAAACTTATAAGGAAGATCATGTATGACTTTTTGGACTGGTTTTGGCAAGTATTGAAAAGAGGGGCCACCTCAGAAATGGACTTTTCAGTGAGTCGGGGTCAGAGTTTTCCTATGTCAAACTTGCTTCCTAGAATGAACTCGTGATATTTAACCCTTTCTCCTACTATGAGCTCTACCGTTGTTTGGTTACCCACTCGGCAAGGATGGGTATGGATTGCTGAATGAGAGAGAGCTGTCCATTTACTCAGAAGCAGTCATTAGTTTATTGAGAAACTCAAATAGTGTGTGTATTTGTATGAGAGAGAAAGGGAGAGAAAGAGATTGAGAGACAGAGAAAGAACGAGTACTGGTGATGGAGTTAGAAATGGCTTAGCTCAAAAATTATTGTGGACTTGCCTTTTGATTTGAGTTTCACTAAAATAACTTGGTAAAATTTGTTTTAATTTCATTGATTTTTCTGATTATACACACTGCATTTCTTGGCTATCTCTACCACTCGTGTAAATTCAATGTGACACACGGCGAGGATAGCAGGCTAACTATACTTTGAAATTATCCATCAAACATTGGAAATGTCAATTTATATAGGAACAAAGAAGCAAACAGAATCCAGAGAACTGAGGCTAATTGGAATCTTAAATTATGTTTCTTTTCAGAGGTGGTTACTTGATCCATCAGAAAGCTGGACGTAGCTGAATTCGGCAAGTTTACTTAAGTGTGTAGACCCCACGAGTGTGTGGCATTGTTTCATTGAGGGATTCATTAAATCTATTGATAGCAGCCCTGCCAGAGAAGTAGCTTCCTGCTTGGGTCTGTTCACAAGGAGCTCCTGTTTGTCGTTTGGTTGCATCCTGTGGCTAAGCTACGTAATAAAACGTTGAAACTCAGTGTGCTTTAATTACAAAATGGCCACACCCATGGAAGATGTAAAGTCTGATTTAAAAAATGGAGGTTTATTCCTAGTGATGATCTCATGGTTTGTCAAAACAAAACAAAGCAAAAAAACCCCAAAACAAAACCCCCAAAGCATACTCAAACAATATTGGATTCATTGCACTGAGCTTTTAAATACAAGCATCCTTGACCAGGCCAGACAGTGTCCGTTGCTTACCCCCTGGGGGAAGGCTGGCCTTTCACTGATTTCAAAAGGGACTTCCTAGCTGGATCGGTCCCGAGGGATGTTAAGCAAGACTGTGTTCGGGGGCCAAAACTATCAAGGCTGAATTCTTAAGGTTACCCAAGAAAATGAGGAAATTCAGTAATAAAGGATAAAAGTAATAAAAGCGTGTTTTCTACATGTTTACCAGAAGGTATTAATCTCCGATGCAAATATTACTAGCTTCTTGGCCCTCCCCTATGGTTATTAGTAGAACTATGCTGAAATTTTTCCTCCCTAAAGCATCTTTACTATAGAGATTTTGAGTGCCATTAAGATATTTGAATACAAAATCATTGAAATGAAATTAAAATCATAAATTACCTTCAGATGCTGGTGCTTTAGTTTTTCTTCCTCTATTTTCAGACGCTTCTGTGAGATTTCTTCCTGTATTTTTCTTTTATCCTGAAATAAAAGAAGTTCCAGCATAATCTATTTTGTCAATTTGCTTAAATATGTTTCCTTGGGGCTGTCGTCATTATGGAATGGCTGGCCAGCAGCACGCTCTTGGCATTGGTAGAAAGCTGCTTTGGAAACTCATATTTCAAAGCGAAGGGGGGCAAAGTGAGACACTCAAAGCATTTTGCTGATGGAAAACGATAGAAGGTGCTTTTTCAAAGAGAACTTGAAAATATTTTAATGTCTTTCCTTCCCCACTCTCCTCCCCTCCCCTTTAAGAAAATCTTCCCCACTAATCTAGCAAGATTGAGCTACTGAGTGATACAATGGAAAAAGTGAATTTTAAGGAGGGAGTTTTGAAATAGGCCTGAGGAAACCCTGTGAGGAGAGAGACTGCTCCTGGCACAGGGCTGAAGAAACTGCTGGGTAAAAGGTCTGCTTATGTGGGAAAACAGGATAGCTAGCCTACAGAGCATTCGAAAACTAGGAAGCTAGAAAGTGGGAGTGTTTCCTCCTTGTATAACTTGCTATGTGAAGATAGAGAAAAAAGGGTTCAGATAATGCTTGTTAACAGTAAGAGGGCTTTTAGCTGTAGTTAAAAAAATTCATGAGGAGATAGAGTCTCTTTCACCAAGTTTAAATTGCATTACCTCAAAAAACCCAGGAAGCATAACTGTTAATGCCCAGGGGTTGTAATTTTTAGAAAATACAGCATATGTACTATATAGCCTCCGTTTGATTTCTGGCTCTGCCATTTACTATGTCTGTGTCCTTGGACAAGATCCTTAACTTTTCTGTGCCTCAGTTACCTCATCTGAAGTATGGGGATAATAAGAGAATCTACCGCATAAGATTTGAGCATGAAATGTATGTCAAATTTCCTAGGACAGTCTTTGACGCATAGTACTCTGTTTGTACTTGTTTAATAAAATTAAGTGAATAAGGCATAATCTGCTAATCACAGAAAGTGGCACACTAATCCTGGTAATGCTTCCATAAGCTGTAATGTTTGAGAGAGTCCCTCTCTGGAATTGTTTGAGGCATTTTACAAGCTACGCAAAAAGGCCCTTCTTTCCTTATTTTTTTGACCAGAAGTGACATTATCCTCCATCTCTTTCTAAGAGTGGATTTTAAATCTGTTTTCAAAATTGAAAAGTCCCAAAGTATAACAATTTGTTGCCAGTGAAGACAACTAAAAGAATTTGAAGCAGGCTCAGAAGGTAATTTAGAAGGAAGAGTTCCAAAAATACTTGGCAGCATTGTTGAAATAAGTGCATGGCTTCCTGATGTGACTCCTTTGAAGATAAAAACTCTTTTTTGATGTATAAGTTCAGGTACATTTGTTGAAGAAAAACAACAGGTTGCTCTCCAACTTCATGTCATGTTTTCCTTCGTGTGTTAGAAGGATATATGACTTCATCAGTACCCACTTTGTAAATTTCATAAGCAGCTATTTCGAAAAAAAAAACAAAACAAAAACATTAGCTAGGCAACAAGCGTGGTCTTCAGTATCACTTCTTTGGATCAAATCTGGTCTTTTTTTTTTTTAAAGATTTTATTTATTTATTTGACAGAGAGAGAGACAGCCAGCGAGAGAGGGAACACAAGCAGGGGGAGTGGGAGAGGAAGAAGCAGGCTCCCAGCAGAGGAGCCCGATGTTGGCCTCGATCCCAGGGATCCGGGATCACGCCCTGAGCCAAAGGCAGACGCTTAACGACTGAGCCCCCCGGGCGCCCCTAAATCTGGTCTTTAAGAACAAAAACTCTGATAACCTGTGAGTCAATTCTCCATTCTATCTAGAGGCTGTAATTGAGCAAATATTAGTAATATTTTAAATGTATTACGCCAAAAATTTGGGAAGTATTTTATAGGCACTATTTTATTGAATCATCATAATAACAAAGATATTGTGATAATTTTCATCTTAAGAGAGGAAATGTAAGTGTAACTAACTAATTAACTAATTAATCTGAGCTCTCACAACTAATAACCGGGGTTTGAACCCAGACCATTTAACTTCAGCCTCCACACTCTTAGCCAACTCATGACACCATTTTCCTGAGTGAGAAATTAGTCCAGCTTCTTACAACTTCCCTCACTGCCCTCTCTATCATGAAGAACTGTGGCCAATTCTGGCCGGCAATAAGAGTGGGGCCTCTCATTAGAAGCGAGCCCATTCTTCATTCCGTATTTAGTGTTGGTGTGTAATCACCCACCTCTCGCCTCCGGTGAGGAGTGCCATAGGTGTAAGAGACATTGCTGAACCCACCAAGGCTTCCCCACCCCTGTCGATAGCTAGTTTGGGCTCGTTTCATCCTGGGGTTAGTAATAAGGGAAGGAAAGCTGTGTGGGTAGAGGCAGGGCGTCTGCAGTGTTTTGGCAACACGAGGCTTATAGAGGGTTGCTAAGGAATACCAGTGTTTTGTCTCTCAGAGGTAATGCGATGCTTTCCTTATGTCAGTCTAGGAAATTAAGAAGATAATTTATATGTTACAGGCATGATTCTGTTTAAAGATAGAAGCACTTTTTCCTCATAGAATATTCAACAGCAAGTTTTTTTCCTTTTGCCAAATTTCATAGGGACTTACAAGAATTACTGAAAAATAAGATGGCACTAATTTAATTTTTTTAAGGCAAAATAAATAAGTCAACCTTAAGTTGCATATCTAGCTCTCTTGCTAGTGTACCCAAAGTTACCATAGCGCACTCATTCCTTCCCAAATGATCATGGAACAAATAGATGGGAAATGCCATCTGCTTCCCAAAATTTTCCCAGGAGTTTCAGCGTCTCTAGAGACACCTGTTATAACCTGGCACATCAGATATTTATTAATGTTAACTCTTATGAATAACTTATACTGATGTTCACTTTTTTAAATATTCAACTAAAAAAGACTTATGTTTAATGAACTGTTGCCTAGATAGATTTTTAGCTGCCTGACTTAGAATATTTTAGCAGTTGGCACCCACAAATTCCAATTCTGTAAAAGGCTACCTCTTGATTATGTTGAAAATTAGTTTATGTACCTTGTGCAACTAGAAATCTATTGTGACCATCCATGATCCTGTATTATTGAAATCACGTACTTGATAAAAATAAGCACAAAATTTGGGAGTGTGACTATTTTAGAGATATTATAGATTAACAAGGAGCTAATATTCCAGAATGTCTGAATCTGTAAAGAAGGCAGGATTGATCCTGAGTTATTTAATGATTAATGTGTCCGATATTGGGTTACTTATGTACAAACGCTGTGTTCAAGGTGATGTTAAAAGTTGTGCAATATTTGAAAATCATTCAGAAGTAGACACTTTCATCAAGAAACTTACGCTCTCACAAAGAAAGAAAATCATTCATCCAAGTAACTATATAGTCTAAGAAATAAAGTGAGAAATGACATTCCTGAGGCACAAGGGAAGGTTCTGTGAGAGTTGAGGGGAGATAGGGAGCAGCTATTTCTAGCTGATGTGGTTGGGAGAGGCTCTGATGTAGCATTTGAGGTGAGTATGTTGGATCGTTGCTGGGGAGGAGGGCGGTGGGGAGAAAGGGCCTTCAAGTCAAGGACTCAATGTGAGCAAAGGCCTGGAGGTAGAAAATTGGTACATTGTAAAGAACAGCAATTCTGGAATCTAATTTGTCATACGAGTAGTGGGAAATAAAATAAGGATAAGAGGATGAGGATAAGTCCTTAATAGAAAATACTGAATGGCAGGTTAAGGGGTTTGGAATTTAATTATGTATTGATAGAGAGCAATGAAAAGTATTCAGAAGGAGAGGATTCATAGAGTTAAAGCCATGTTTTAAGAAGTTTAGTCTAGCTTTAATTGTGTAGTAGAGGTTGAAGGAGGAGCACATGAATGGGGATCATCAGTTAGGCTATGACTCACACATAAGACCAGAAGAGCTTGAGCAAGAGGTAGGAGAAGGTGTGGATGTCAGAGATATCAAAGAGTTAAAGTTGGTGGGACTTGGCAACTGGTGACATAAGGATGCAGGAGAAGAAAGGGTCAAATGTGAGTACAAGGCCTTTACGCCTGGGTAGAGCAGAATTGCCAGACGACGCAAGATATTCAGGAGAAGGAAAAGAGTTTGGTAGGGGAGATGGTGAATTCACACCAAGTTTGAGGTGTCTTTGGGACAACCAGGTAGAGTTATCTGGTGGGCAGTTGAAACATTGGTTGGAGAGAGAGATGAGGGGTCAGAGCTAGAGATGTGGGAGTTTTAGAAGGGATAGCGCAAGTCTGTAGAGGGTCAGAGCGTGACAGGAGACATATTTATGAAAAGAGAAGGAGAACTAAAGACAGATCCTTCATGAAGCACCTACACTGAAGGAGTATAAGAGGAAGGGAATCCATATGGAATTTTATTTTGCAGTCAATCAGAAATTATAATAGAACTCGACCAATTTGGCTAATTCAATCAGTCAAATGGCTTCAGATTCATTCTGCTCGAAGCCTAGTATCTTACAATTTCATGACTAGCTTTGCTGACATTTTCATTGCTCAAGGTCTCCAAAGGACAATAATAGAAGCTGCTTATTTGGATCTAAGTACTACCAACAGTGCAGAACTTCTTGGTAATGTGCAGATAATGGTAACCTGGAAAGAACGGGACGTGATAACACAACATTCCTAGAAAAGAATCCTGAGCATAGTTAGAGGTTTACTAGATTTCATTGAAACTTAGATTTCTAAAATTCTTCAAAGCTTCTTTAAAAAATTCTTGAAAAAGGGACAAGCATTTCAAGAGGGAAGATAGACCACAAAGCTTGGGCAATTTACAAGTGGAAACATGGCTACACAGTTACAAATGATCTCTGGTAAGAAGAAAAGAGTGCTACTATAAGCAAAACAAACCAAATAGTTTGGTATCACCGGGAGCTCTCCAATGAACTCATGAAACCAAAAACGAAGATTAGCAAGTGGTACTTATTTGTAATAGTGTGAATAAAGGTAAACAAAATCTGGGGTGATGTGAAGATGAGAAGCATGTGAAAAACACTGAGGGCACACAAGGCATGGGTGTATAAATAATTATATACACTTAAGTTATATTGAGAGCAAAAAGGTAAAGGCAGTCATTGGACTACTGCTGAGATACATAGTATAAGAGCAACATGATGAGAATAGAAATATTCCATTTCTATTTTGCTTCCACATTTTTGATTAAGGAGAATAATCTTAACCCTGGAGAGGGTAGAGCAAATAAGCTTAAAGGAAAATTGAAGCACAAGAAGAGATAGAGCACTGAAGATAGAGCCGCTTAGACTCTGACGGGTTTCATTTCAGGGAGTAGAAAAATTTATAGACATGACAAAATAATAATAATAATAATAATAATTATTATTATTATTATTATTAGAGAGAGAGTGAGCAGAGAGAGGCAGAGGAAGAGAGAGAATCTCAAGCAAGTTCCACACCCAGCACAGAGCCCCATGTGGAGCTTGATCTCACAACCCTGAGATCATGATCTGACCCGAAATCAAGAGTCTGATGCTCAAGCGACTGAGCCACTCAGGTGCCCCAACATAACAGAAAATTATTGTCGAGTAACCTTGGAATCTTGGGAGAAGAGGTGTCTGAAGACTGACAGTAGCAAATGCCCCAATTTTTGGAAGAGGGACAAAGGGGAACTATAAATATTTAAAGACTGGTGAACTTACTGGTTAACCCCTAGCAAAGTCGTAGAATGAATTATTAAACAATGTTGTATTTAGACAAGCAATGTCGGAGAGATAACATTCGATTATTAAAAATGAAGCATTTAAAACTAACTTTATTTTCTTCTGCTTCATTTTTCTAGATCGGCAGATGATGAAGGTTATGGTGGTTGCAACAATAGCTAACATTTACCGATAAGTTTTTGTGAGTCCCGAACTACTTAAAGCACTTAGATGTATCAATTTATTTAATCTTCCCCCATATTTCTTTGAAGTGGGGATCCATTTATTCCCATTAGGTAGGTGAAGAAATTGAGAAGTGAAGATATCTAGATCATGGAAATTCAATATACCTTGGTTTTAGCATGGCTTTGGACAAAGTTTCTTATTTTATTCTTCCAGAAATTTGTATAAATTCAAACAGAAAAAAAATTTAGTTGAAAGTGATTGTCTTAACATTAAAAAAAAAAAAAAACCAATGCCCCGTAAGAAGAGAGAACACTAAAATTAAACCCAATAAACCAATACACATAACCATATCGTGGTAGCTTTCTGGCTCAGAATTTTGAGGGTGAAGTAGGGTGTGCTGGAAGATTTATTGTTAGAAACTGCTCCAGGTCAGCTAGTTTTAGGAGTCAATGAAATCAAAGATGACCAAATCAAGATATCGAAATATCTTGTCTATTAAGAACATTGGACCCCAATTAATGATTAATTTTATTCTTAATAAACGTAAACTATGGAACTTTGTAGAATATGTTAATTGTAGAAGATTAAAAAAATCCAGACAACTTTAAAGAAAAATATAAAAATCTGTCATACTCCCACAGCTTTAGAATTAACTACCGGCCACATTTTGGTGCATTTTATCCCATTTTTTCTTCAATATACCCAAACCACAGATGTGCACCCTTACACAAACACACGTGCAAACCACACGAGGGGGCCCATGCGCAGTTCGTATTCCAGCTTTTGCACTTAATACTGTGTCATGAGTGTTTCTCATGTTACTAAATTTTATTATTAAAAATATTAACTTTTATTCAGAATATCATAATTTGCTTAATCAGTCTCCTTTTTTTAATTGCTCCTGAGGCTATTTTGAATCTTTTGCTTCTATAAGTAGTTGTGTGATGAAGTTCTTTGTATGAAAATTTTGGACCACTTCTCTCTGGTTATTTCCTCAAGATCGGTCCCTAGAAGTTAGTTACCTAAGGGTAGGGATGTTTTAAAAATTCTTAATACAGATTGCTAAAAAGCCTTCAATGAAAAGTTGTTTTAACTTACATTTCTACATAACAGTGTCTGTCGCCTTACCCTTACTAATTTTTAATATTGCAAGTAAAAGATCCTTTAACAATCTGAATAGGGCAAATAGTATCTCATTTTGATGTCTTATTGAGATTTCTGAGATTAGTGTGGTCAAATATTATTCCTAATTTTCTTGGCTATCTGTATCAATTATTTTTTAAATTGCCTGTTTCTGATGTCTACCCATTTTTCTGTAAAACCTATTAATTATTTACTTATTAATGTGTAAGAGCTCTTTGAATTAGGGATAGTAACCTTTTGCTTGTTATAGTAATTGCAAATACTTTTCTTATTTGCCTTTAAATTTTACTTCTGGTGTTTTTAGAAGTATTGAATGTTGAGGCGCCTGGGTGGCTCAGTTGGTTAAGCATCTACCTTGGGCTCAAGTCATGATCCCAAGGTCCTGGGATCGAGTCCCACATCAGGCTTCCTGCCCAGTGGGGAGTCTGCTTCCCCCTCTGCCTGCAGCTCCCCCTGCTTGTGCACTCTTTCTCTCTCTCTCTCTGACAAATAAATAAATAAAATCTTAAAAAAAAAAAGAAGTACTGCAAGTGTTTTTTTCTCTATTACCTTTATGTTTTTAAAATCTTTATCATCTGAGATACAGTAATTATTCATCCCTATTTTCTTCTAGTTTCCCAAAGATTCTTTTAAAAAAGCCTCTTTAATCTAGCTGAATTGATTCGGTTTATGGTAACTGCTAAGGATCTATTATTTTTTTTCTAAATTTTTGGCTGATCTGAAGCTTTATCAAATGATTCTTTCTATTGACTGACTTTAAAAAAATTTATTAATTTTATCATTTACTGACTTTTATCATTTGCTGATTTTAATGTACATTAGGGTGCGGTTCCGTGTTACCTGCATAGTTGGCTTTTGTACTAATATTACACAGTTTAGATAATGTGTTGATGATGTAAATTAATATTTTATTGATCAAGTTTTCAAACTTTATTGATTTGTCTAAAATGTCTTAATTAGTAGTAGCTGTTTTTCCACTTGGACTTTGGAGTTATTTTGTTAAATTCCTATAGAAACGAAATTGAAAATGCAACCAACTCCTTATCCATCTTACTCCCCACCAAACCAAAAAAGCCAACCAACCAACCAACCAACCAAACGACCCCCCCACATGTCCTGATAGAATTTTAAGAGTCATTCCTAATACTAATTATCATTATCTAGAGATAATCAGAGTTCAATACTGTTGTATATGATTTATTTCTGCATGATAGACTATGGCTCATATAAAATTGGAGGTGTTTTTTACATATTTAGTAATCTGACTTATTTTTAATATATCATGAATGCGGTGATATGCCGTATCATTAAATAGTCTTCTAAATTATTTTTAATGACTTCATGTTATTCCATTATATATAATATACACACATATATTATACTATATATGTATACACACACATACATATATGCACTATATTTACTCAGCTAAATTCCTATTTTTAGACATTGAGTTCTACTTTCGTAGTGTAAGAAATGACTTTGCTATGTCGTGAACATCTTAGGAATCCATTTTTGAGTGCATCTCTTGTTTTTCTTTAGTATAAGTTCCTCGTTGATGAAATTCTAGGTCAAACGATAAAACTATTTTTAAGTTTTCTTTTACCAATTGCCAAACTGTCCTGTTTAGCAATTTCATGCTGCAACGAGCAGTGAACAAGAATGCCTCCTTTGAGGATTTTGATTGGAATTGCATTACACATAAAATAAATTTGGAAAAATATGACAACTTTTTTGTATTCGAGCTTCACCTTGAGGAATGGTGTGCCTCTCCAAACACATATATTACTTAGTAGTTTCATTACATAAATTCTGCACATTTCCCTACCTTAGTAGGTATAAAAGTATAGAAGTTTTTTTCCTATAAATCTTGCACATTCCTTAAGTAGGATTATTTTCAGCTTTCAACAGGTTTTGTTTTGTTTTTTTTTGTAGCTATTAGGAATGGGATGTTTTCGTATTACATTTTCTGACTACTGTTTTTCGGAAAGCTATTGATTTTTGTACATTCATTGTGTATCTGGCTACTGAACTTTCAAGTTAATGCTTATTCTTAACTTTACAGACACTGAAGCTGAGGACTAGAGAGTTTATTAATTTCCCCAAATGGTAGGGTTGGTCCAGTGTTGGAATTGGTATTGAACCTAAATTTCTATAACTCTAAAGATGATGCTTTTTTATACCACCCCTTATCACTTCTCAAACCTGTCAGTAGAAATACAGTTCCCCAAACAAGTGACGTTATAGAACTAAGCACTCTGTATGGGTCAGAATGTTCTGTTCGACTCTGAGCACCAAATTTTAAGAGTGACACTGACATTTCAAAGAGTGTCTAGAATGAGCCTCTGATAGAAGCAATGACTGAAATCAAGAGAATGAAGCCATATGGCTTCAGTGGCTGGTGTTGTGATGAATGGGTGGGATGTTAAGGAAACTAGATTCTGAGCTCAACACCGAGGGCTGGTCTCAAATGGAAGGGGGTACTGGGTGAGGTATTGATATACCTGATGTTGGAAGGGTTCGAGGAGAAGCTGGGTGCGCATCTTTGGAGCACGGCATAGCGAGGATGGGAATATGGACATTCTCTAAGTTTTCTTCTGTTAGAATGGGAAATCTCTAGGTTTTATCCTGGTTCTATGATTATTTCTGCATTCTAGTTCTGAAACGCCCTCATTCCTAAGTTATCCGTGGGAATTGGATGTGGTTATCACTACTGCTTATGGGCTGAATGAAAAACCACACATTTTCTAAACCTTATTTATCCAGTAACTTTAGTCTTCTTTCGTAGCCTGACAACAAATTCTGACACATCCCGAAATAAAACTCAGTTTGTGTGCTACTTGTTTATTCCTCTGTCTGTCCTCTCCTGTTTATTCTAATGAATAGCAACAAAACAAAACAATGACAAAGAATAAACACAAAATAAACCCCCAAATAATCAAGGGATGATGGTAAACTTGGTGGTTGTCTTCAGTGAAAAAAATCTTCAGCTTGATGGCATTCATTCATTTACTCATTCATGATGGTTTGTGTGTATGTGCGTGCGTGCGTGTGTGTGTGTGTGCGTGTGTGTGTGTCTGTGTTGAGCTCAGTGCTGGGGAGCTGTGTGAGATGCAGTGATGTCCCTGCCTTAAGAGATCCTGGCTGGAAGGAAGAGACCATGTCATGGAACTGGGATGGGACGAAGGTCACAAAGAGTTAGAGTATGGGATACTCTGGGAAATGATGCCGTCCCAGCCCTGTTGAAGCAATTACAAGTGCTTTTGAAATGGCATCACATTCTCTATTTTGCCACCTCTACTCCTCGTGGACTGGGGAAAGCAGAGGAGACTGTGAGGGCTGAAGGGCTGGTTTGGGTTAGAAAATGTGGTTAAGTGAAGCAGAACCTCCGTAGATTCTTCTCTTTGCTCCACTTCAAACTCTATTAAGAGTGAACCACAGAGGAAGTTCTAAATGGGGTGAGGTTTGTGGTTTTGGTGTTTCTTAGAATTTATTGTGATGTTGTGGTCAGAGAGTCTGACAAGCAGAAGAACTGACTCACGTTGTGCTATTTAACTAATCCCTTAACTTTTCATGGTGTTTGGTTTTCCGCCCACAAAATGGGGATGGTAACATCTGCTTTTGCAAATACTCATAGGATATTTGGACAAAAGAGCAATGGATGTGAAAGTTTTATATATTTTAGCTATGTATATTTTAAAGCCGAAGTGTCTTGTGACAGCAGGTGCTGTTATTATCATTATTAACCTTGGAATTCTTTCACTTAAGAGACATCCTTTATGTTCTGGCCCCGCGTGCATAGGAAGATTTTGAGCAACAGTCGTAGCTCATCTGAATACATTGCACCCCTAGGTCAATCACAGACGCAATTACACATGGAAAACTTGGTGCTTAGGACAGGAACCGGTTTTGAGCTCCATTCAGAGCTTCAGAGAAGAACCTGGTTCCATGTCTCCAAGGGCTTGACTGAATCCACTCAGTCGCTGGGGTAGGTTATAGGGAAAAAAAACATAAGTACAGATCTCACTCAAACTGCTCCTATGGTCTCTCAGGAAGGTGGACATCCCACAGGCTTCCTGGTGAGGGAACTTGTGGAGGCAGTCAGTTCTCAGGGAGTCTCTTCCCCAGGTGACATCCCTGTCTTTGAAATCAGTTACAACATTTGTGTTTTATTTTAGGAGAAGCTAGGCAGTTTGAGACGAGATGAGGCAGCGTTCGCCCTGTTTGAGTTTTAGCCAGAGCTCTGCTACACTTGTTGATCGTTTAGTTAGACTTCAGAGCTTAGACTCTGATTTATTTCAGTCAGAATTTTGTAAAGAAGCAGCTTTTGTTTTTTAACCATCGGTACTATTCAGAAGGTTCCTGGGGATCCTTGTCAGGAGAGGTCTTTGCAAAGTAGCATTATCATTCCGTAGCACACTGGAAAAACCTCGCCCTGTTATCAAAAAGCAGTTTCCTTAATAACTATCAAAATTATTATACCTCATCACATGCTGTCCTTTGTGGGTGGGCTATTATGTTTGGCAAAAATCTTGGTACAGCACATTTTGTTTGAAGAAACCTTTCCCTCTCTGGAAGAAACATGCAATCTCAGTATGGCACTGTGGAAAATTGTGCAGAGGCTTGATTGTTTGAATATCCTAGCACAGGACCTTTTTATTTAGGAGATTCCTGGGTCTCCATGGACCATTGTTATGTGAATGCCTTTAGATGCCCAGGACACATTAGAAGGTCTTCCTGTAGCTTTGTCTTAACCATGAGGTACTTCGGAACAATGGTGCCTTATGTGTTCTTTTAGCCATTATTATTTTAAGAAGTTCTCAGAACTCTAAAAGATTCAATGATCCAAACGCACGTGAGGGTATACCTTTAGGAAAGTTCCAGGCTGCTTGTTCTCGTTTTTCACTCTCTCATCTGTACTGGCAGAATGAACGGGGGAGAAATGTATATGGCGGGCCCAGGACATAGAAATAGGGCTGGTATCTTGGGCAAGTGACCTGTGAAGACATACTTTGTACCACTCTGAGAAGGGCCCAGCATTTCATTTAATGCTGTGCTATTGCTGCGTTGATATTTTGAATGCTTTTTGAACAAGGGTCCCCACATTTTCCTTGTATACTGGCCCCGTAAATTATATAGCAGGTCCTGCTTTGAGGCCCTAAACTGTCTTAATAACTTCTAGAAGATCCCAGATATGGACAAAAAGGGAACGGGATGAGGTGCGGTGTCCGGTGACAGGCCACACATGCTAAAGAAATAGCTAGAACTTATGTGTGTTTGTTCTTGTTTTAATATTGGCCTTCGTATTGGGTGGATTTCTGTTTTATGCAAAGAATTTTCTGCCTCCCAAATTGCAATGTTTACAAGTCTGAAAAAATTCTTTGGGAGTGGAAAGAAATAGGGAGTGAATCTGGGGAAATGTGAGAGCTCCTTATTATTTTGCGTCACGAGCGGCTTTGGCTGGCAAATCTGGCTCTGTTGCTCAAATTCCAGTGTCAGGACTTTATATGGCTCCCTTCCAAATGGAGTCAGTCCTAGGCAGGTGCTTGTTGTTGTGATTAGTACTGTTGTCTCAGAGCTCACCTCCTTCACATCTATGCTTCAATGTCACCCTCTCTATGAGGCCCATCCGGCCAACGCCACTGTGATCCATAGCCCACTCCCACCCCACTCCTGACTTCCCTTATTTCACTTCCTTTCATTTAACAACATGAGGCCTGGCGCACAGTAGGTGCTCAGTCACCATTAATTGAACAAAGGAATGAAGGAATGAGTTCATAGCTCACATTCCTAACAAGTAAAGATAAACCTTGATGAGAATAAAAACGTTCACTTTATTCTTATCTCTTTACTCACCAGCTGGGTCTGTTCTCTGAAAAATTGATTCTCGTTCTCAGAATTCTTCTGGGGTCAGCCCTCCAAAAGTGCTACTTTTATGATCTCTAGCCAGTTTAAGGTCTAGGAGTTTTCCAGTCCGAGTGTCCCCATGTTATTTAGGAACTGTATTTTCTAAGGTCATAGCGGAAATGGAGATAAGATAACGTGCTCCTCGGGGAGGAGGATGTCAAGAGCATATGGAATATTACTAATCCTCAGGGGATCTTTCTGTTTCTGGGGGGAATTCATCTGGGTCTTTTCACTGGTTTTACTGTGGGCCAAGTTTCCTTCCAGAGAGTTCTGTCGGGATAACTGTCAGTCCTTCATCACACTCTTCCTGTGGAATGCTGGAAATATTAGTGCTATCTATCCTAGTAATATTAAAAGTGAAATTCAAATTACTAGTCTACGTCAGTAGCTCTTCTTTTGTATAAAAACCGGCTATTTGTTAAAATATGTACTAACTCGAAAAGAGCCTCAAGAGACTTTTCATCTAATCAGTTTGAAGCAGTCCTGTTTTTGAGTTACAGCTGAAAACTGAACTCTTTGCCTCAGAGATACTTTGACGATTAATTCAGTGAAGGAAGAGTTAGTACATGGACAAAGTAATGAAGGAAGAACGTGAGAGTACGTGAATAAAATAGAACCCATATTTGGTGTACCCAAACTGATTTACTGGTTTTTAAAAAATCGTTTCATAATTTTTTTCTTTATTCTCTTTGAGTCTTCGAGAAGATTTCTGACAATCTAAAATTCAATTTACTGATAGGAGAAATGAATGACACAATTACAGTATTAATTTTCAATCTGAGAGCCCAAATGCCACATTCCATCTACTTACTGTGCTTAATTTGTTTTTTTTTTTTTTTTTTTTTAGAGGAACAAGAGGATGGGCACTTGGTTCTGTCAAGTTATAGGCAGAGACATTTGTTTTTTTAGCTCTTTGCAGTGGAAATAATGACTGCTTGGACACTCAAAACCAGGTGGGATAAAGATGACAGTGCACATCATCTCATTTCACAGTGAGGAAATGGAGGAACAAATTTTAACATAAAAATCAAATAGATCTGAGTATAGAAAGGGTTTTTGTTTTGTTTTGTTTTTTCTTTCCCTAACAAAGTCTGTGAGTGGCTGGGTTTGGGTACCTTGAAAAAGGCATATGATTTTGCTCCTGAAGTAACACAAACATTGTTTCAGTGAAAGGAAATAGGAGGAAAACAGTTAAAATGAGAAGATTGTGTCTGAGTTTTAGTTTAGGTCAGAGATTTTGAAGATTTTAAGTACTTCCCAGAGTGAAACAGTCCCAGCGAATTCTCTGGATACCGTATGTTTTCATTTTCCCAGGGGGGATGGGGCAGTGCTGAGGTGGCTTCCTGGTAAAGCAAGGGTGGAGAAAGCTGGCATCTCCCAGGGTGTCTAGCAGGAGATGAGTGGATGTGTTGTTTCCATGGACACACCACTGCTCCATTTTCCCCTCTAGGTTGTGACAAATGGGACTGGGCTTTGCCTGGTGAGGTGGAGGCTAGTATGAATTTATTCCCATAAACTCTTCTCCCGATTTTTCCCCCTGTAACCTTCATATAAGCATATTACTTCCAAGGTAGAATTACTTTGTGATCTTTGGAGATTTGCTTAATTCCTTCTAATGGGATATGTTCAGGCTAATGGAATAATTCAAAAGTAGGGGTGTCTGTGTGTGTTAATCAGAAAAAGCACACACCGGTATATTCAGGAACCTACTTACTCTCTTGCCTGCTTGGAGGGCGAGATACCCCTTGTTCTACCTCTATTTGCATTTGGAACCCTCAGTGCAAATTCCTAATCTTCCGGAATAACCGCAGGCAGTCATAGCTTCAGACCATGTGCTGCTTCAGTAGGAGTTCTAAGGTGCACTGGAGGTAACGAGGGCTTCAGTAAGGCTGTGCTACAATTCAAGAAGGAAAATGGGGAACAATGGGCTTGGTGTGTGTTTCCCCAGCTACATGATAGAGTTTCGTAAATCAGGAGGCAGAAGCAAAGGCTGAGCTTGTGCCCACACAACTCACACAATGTAATAAAGTAACCTTTAGACAACAGCTGTAATGCAAAGAGCCCATGCCAAAAACAACAGAGCAGAGCCGGGTTCCTGTCCCTTAAAGCCTGACAGCTGAAACGGTGGCTGAGTTTAAAGACAAAAAAAAAAAAAAAAAAAAAAAAAAAAAAAAAAAAGAACAGAACTAAACAAAACAAACAATAGTTCCAAAGCGAAGTTTTCTGAAGAAAGGGAAATGTACTAATTAGAAGTTAGACATTTCAAAAGCATTGTCTTGTGGAAAAGTGCCAATGGTATTGGTGGACGTCTGGACTTCTGGTTCCTTACTATTGGCTGAGGAAATGTTTCAACTTCTTGAATCCTTTTTGGGTGGAACTAAGACATTGTAACCATTTAATAAAAATTCTAAATTTGGATTAGCATTATTATTTATGCTACGGGAACTGGAAGAGCAGAGAATAATATCTTCCTACCCACCCTGATTTAGCATCAGTTTTTAAAAAGTACTCATTTCTTCCTGACTGCTAATTTCAGTGGCAGAAAATGCTGAGAAATTGGGATGTGGATTTCCAAGTTTTTAGAAAATTATATCACAACTTATAGCTAATCATAAATGACTGTGTCACAGATTTCCAGGTTACTGCCAAATACAGGATTTTAGAAAATTAAAAAAAAAAAAAAAGCTGGATCACTTAAGGAAAGTAGTTTATTTCTTGCTTCAATTCTTTCCCAGAACAAACATAAAAAAATGCAGTATTTTCTTTCCCGGTATTAACGAGCTATTTTCCAAATCCCCTGCATTGCACGCATTGCATTCCTTTATCAGGATCTTACTCAGTTTGTGACTCTGCTGAAAACTGATATCTAAGAATTAATCTGATACGTGCTTTTACCTACTTTCCTCTTGTTAAATACTGAGTTTAAGTAAAACGACATTCATTTTAGTTCTTTTAGGCTCTCTGGAACATACTACCACACTGCCAATAAAAAGTTTCAAGTGGTTGGTTTTATGCTTTCTCTCTCCCCCTTGTAAAGGAGTTTCACTTTGGGTGTATTCATTGTTTTAAAAAGTCTCTAAGTTGAGGATCTGCTTTTTACTCTCCTGTCTGGCAAATACCCGTTGAAGGAGAAACTGCCTTGTTAAGGCACTGAGAAGGTGAACGGCAGTGAACCGAACTGCCTTCCACGCTTCTGACTGCTCTTTAAAACGCCGGCGCAGTTTTTTTTTTTTTCTTTTCTTTTTTCTTTCTTTCTTTCTTTCTTTCTTTCTTTCTTTCTTTCTTTCTTTCTTTCTTT
>NW_024423564.1:21810238-21849723 GCF_017311325.1 Ursus maritimus
ATGAAGGGTGACAGTTCTGTGTTTCCACCCGGCCCGTGTCTGTCGCTCCTCTAAGCGACCCCCTCCACCCGTGCCAGCGGGACGCAGACTTACTGTGATGGCCTGAAGTCTTTCCTTCACCAGCTCGGCTTCTTCCATTCTAGAAGTCACGGGCAGGCAGACGGTGCGGGCAGTCCACAGCTACCATACAGCAGGAGCCACCTGGGGAGAGGCGCGGGGTGGCAGAGAAGCCCTGCGCCCCGTGGAGGAAGGCAGAAACCCCGGCGCGGCGGGAGCGGCTCCGAGCAGATGGACAGAGCAGGCCAGACAGACACATGTAATGAGAGTGTGCCGGGGAGGCAGACCCGGAGGCTGCTGGCGAGAGCTGACTGACAAGTTTGAACGGCAGCCGCACCAGCCCTTTTCCCCCGGGAGCTGCCAGCTCTTTGTTGTACTGCGCGCAGTGAGCACGGCACACTCCTCGTTAACCGTTCCTTACCCAGCTCATTCTTTTCCAGCAGGGGCCGGGGAGCCCAGGCGCTGAGAGCTCCACCAGCCTCTGCTCTAGCCCCACACGGCCGTCTCTGGGAGTGTGTGGGTCTGTGTGTATTTGTCCACAGTTGACCTGCGCCCTCCTCCTGAGGTGACAAAGCCAGAGCCTCTCCTCCACCGGCTGGGTTAGCCCCCCACTTGCCTTTTTTCCTCGGACCGGCTTCAGACAATAATAACACATGCCGTGGTATCTTAGACCTTAGGATAGAGGTAAATTCACCTAGGTTGTCCTTCCCTCTCCCTCCTCCTCCCCCTTGAGCAGTTGCTTTCAAACTTTGGAATCTTGAGGACACGGAAAAATCAAAGGTGTGAAGGTGACGCTTGGCCCCCCAAGCAGCGCTCGGTGTGATTTTGCCGTCAAGTACCACCCTTGGTGATTTCTTGCCTTGGATTTCCACGGGATGCCGTTCTCTTTTGGACCTTATTCAGAAATGACACTCTCAGCTTTCAGGAAGGTGCCCATTTTGACCTCACCAGTGGTGCAAGAGAAAGGAGCGAGCCTTTGAAAGTGGGACCAGACATTCTGTAACTCATGCGGTCTGACATCGCGTGGGTGTTCCCTTGCCCTTTAGAAAAAGAAAGCCAAGCCCAGTGAAATTCTTAGCAGAGAACGGAAGATTTACAATCTTTGATTAAATTTTGGTGCAGTGAACCGTAACTACCGTCTACCTCGTTGTTATGCGTTGGGATGCTATCAAGCATCTTCGGATCAGCGTTCAGCTGAACAGGTTAAAAGGACAAACCAAACAGTGACCATATGGTTTAATTTCCTTCGCATTGTTGATCCTAATAATAACAGCAAATATTTGTTGAGTACTGTCTATAGACAAATGCTTCACATACTATTGATCACATACATAGACAATACTTCACACGCTAGGACAAGGTGCTAGGAGACAGATGCTATTGTCCCTATTTTACAAAAGAGGAAACTGAGGCTCAGAGCTGTAATTTGCCACATAGCTAACAATGGCAAGCCCAGGATTAGTTGATTGACTTTATAATAGCCATTCATCAAGGCCTACCCAAGAACTGAGGCAAGGGGAGACACAGGCTGAAGACTATATCAGTTTTTATGAGAAAGAGTTGGACTCCCAGCTTCCTCCTCCATCTAGCTCCCAGAACACTTACATCTGGAAGCAAACTCCTTAGGCAGAACTCCTTGGGAATCTCTAGAGTAACTTAGTGGCCCTAGGAAAGATTTTTCCATATTGTCACGTGGAGCTACCTAACCACAGAGTGAAACCCACCAGTTTCAAGAGTCTGAAATCATACTTGAGACTAGTTTGCCCTTGTTCATACAGACTCAAAAGAGATGGTTTGGGAAACTAGAGAATTGGAAAATTGGTTAGACATGGGCCAAGTCTGGTTACTGTTGGATGGATACTCGTGCTTAAAAAAAAAATTAAACCTTCAACATTTTTTATTTTGTTTATGTAGGTCCTGGCTACAAGAGAGAATTAGTGATAAATATCTCAGTCAGAATTGCATATTTGCAGCCCAGAACAGATGGGCAGTTATCCAATTATTAGTCTGGATTTTTTCCTAAAAACAATTTACCACTCAAATTTCATTTCTGCTATGGGAAAACCCAAAAGGTTTCTAGTGTAGGGGAGGATTCGATAAAATAAGAAGACCAGGGAATTTAGGAGGGAGCAGAGTTGTGACAACTGATTGGTATCACCATGTGTTTATTCGTGCATTTAGTTGATAATACTAATAATTGCTAATATTTTAAAGGCATTTGCTATTCATTTGGTCTGCACATATTTGTTGAGTACCTATGATGTGTCATGCACTATGCTAGGTGTTTGGGATACAAGGATGAGCAAAATTCCTGCTCTCTGGAACTTTATTCTGGTAGGCAATGAAAGATAAACACAGTAAGCAAGCAAAATAGAGTAGGTGAGATGATTATGTTGGAGTCTTCTGAATAAACAATTGGCAAAATGGGTTAAAAGTATGAGATTTTATTAAGAAAATGACTCTATGAGAGAAGATGGGGGAGGTAGGCAAAGAGGGCTGGAGCTGGGAGTCTGGGAGAGTGGTCAGACCATGGCTCAAGTCTGGCTCAAGTGAGGGAGAGATGAAGAGAAAGTTGAGTGGAAACAGCTTGATCTGCAGTGCAGCCTCAGGCAGACTGGCGAGGCCATCAGAAAGTCCTGCAGCCAGGCCATCTGGGTGGCTCAGTCAGTTCAGTGGCCAATTCTTGATTTCAGCTCAAGTCGTGGGCTCAGGGGCATGAGATTGAGCCCCGTGTCAGGCTCCATGCTCAGCTCCCAGTCTGCTTGAGTTTCTCTCCCTCTCTCTCTGCCCCTCCTCCGGCTTATGTGCGTGCTCTCTCTCTCTCAAATAAATAAATAAATAATTTTTTTAAAAGATTCTAATTATTTATTTATCAGAGAGACAGAGCACAAGCAGGGGGAGCAACAGGCAGAAGGAGAAGCAGGCTCTCAGCTGAGCAAGGAGCCCGATGTGGGACTCGGTCCCAGGACTCTGGGATCATGACCTGAGCCAAAGGTAGACGTTTAACTGACTAAGCCACCCAGATATATTAAAATTAAAAAAAAACTCCTAAAAAAAAGTCCTGGAGCCAGCTACCAGAGAGGGTCCATTATAGCATTTCTGCCATTCTCACCCATTGGCTGGGAGTAGCCCCTGAGAGGCATGGTCTTGATGCAAAAGCAGGAATGGATTTTGGGGTGTAACAGCTGGAACCCTTATCAGTTATGCTCCTGTAATTGGATGTCTGGGAGGGACATTTTTATGACAGCCACAGTGATAAATGCAATGGAAAGAAAATAGAGCAAGGGAGGAGAATAAAGATTGCTAATGGGTGGAAGATTGTAATTTGGAATTTAGTAAGAGAAGAGAGAATTTGGTTAAGGCCTTGAAGGATGGGTGGGAGTTAGCCACGAGTATGCTAGTGGGAAAATCATATCAGGGAAAGTCTGTGCAAAGGCCCTAAGGTGGACTTTCTCTGGCCTATTCTAGGAACAAGGCCACTGTGGTTTGACAGGAGGCACTGCAGGGAATGGTAACAGAAGTGGTTGGAAATGTAACCGGTCTCAATCTGTGTAGGGTCTCACAGAACACTGTAAGGACTTTGTTTTTATTTGGTGTGGGGTGAGAAGACATTGAGGTGTTTTGAACAAAGGAATGGTGTGACCTAGCCTGTTTTGCAAGGATGGAGGCAGGGAGACTGGGTAGGATGCTATTGCTGTAATCCAGTTGAGAAATGATGGTAGCTTGAGCCAAAGTGATAGCCATGAGGGTATTTATTGGGAATTGGTTGAACTATGGACATGTTTTAAAGTAGAACCAACAGGATTTTCTGATATTGGATATAGAGTTTGAGAGAAAGAGAAGACTCATGATAACTGTGACTCTTGGACTGAGCAGATGGAATTTGCCATCAATTGAGATAGGCAAGTGGTGAAATAGTTTTCTTTTGACAGAGAGAGCAGATACCAAGAGCTCAGTTTTGGACAAGTTAATTAGTTATCACATGGAGATGTTGAGGAGAAATTGGATATATGAGTTTGGAGTTCAGAAAAGAAGGCTCAGCTAGATTTATAAAATACATTATATCTCTGAAAGTCAGCAGCATCACAAAATATCTCGTATGGTAGTTCACAATGCAGCAGAATCTAGTGAACTAGCACTCATTAAGTGTTAACTAAATATTCGTGACCAATTCAGTTTCCGTAAAACAGATACACAATAGAACTTACCTGCTCTCAGATATCTTGTTAAACTAATTTTTTCGAAGAATTTGTTGTTTGCCAAGCAACGAAGAAGAAGATGGCAAGAGTTAGAAGTTAAAATCAATGACCCGACCTTATGTTAGGAGGTAAGGGATATAACAGATTCTGAGACAGTGCCCTTTCTTAAAATGAATTCACTCGTTGGAGAGGTAAGGCATACGTTAGAAACAATTAGGGGACAAAGAATAGTAAACCAGCTGTCATTGTATTGTGATGAAACAAAGTCCTAACTATTGCACTATTGGACCCACGAGAGTACAGCATCGTGAATAACGGTAGTGGGTGGCACAAACAGTAAGTGTGAAGTGAGTTGAAGAAGATGAAGATAATTGTGAGTTGCAGAAAAGCCACTGCAGGGGGAAAGCAGAACCTAAAAGCCATTTCTAAGGGTGAGAGGGAGGGAAACACAATGTGATAGAGGATCAGAAAGCAGATGGTCTTACCGGGGGCAGAGAGCAGAAATTAGGCAGAAAGATTGATGGAAATATACATCCATAATTATAGAACACCATAGAATTTGATGTTCGGGGAAAATGGACTAGGGGAGTGGGAGAAGAAAGACCCAATTCATATTTTAGGAAAGTAAACCTGTCGACTCTTTAGAACACATAGGAAGAGGGAAATATTAGGTAGGAAGGTAGGAGATATGAAATGTGAGTGCCTGTGGAAAGAGTCTAAAAATGTTTGCCAATGTTCTGAAGAAGGAAAGTCCCCAGGCTTCTGCCTGTCTTTCGGAAGGTCTGAATCTGGAGGCCAAGACATAGGACAAAGTAAGTGAAATAGTACTTAAGGTGCTAATTTAAATATTAAAAAACCCCAAAGTGACAGTAATGGGAATGATTTATAAGGGAGGAAGCCAAAAAAGATTTTAGTGAGCGTTAAATCGGAGAGAAGAATGAGAGCTTGTAGGTTCCAAATTAAGTACAAAACGGAAGATTAGATTAGAGATTTTGGATTGAAAACCACAGAGAATTGAAATACAAATAATGAAGTAAGTATTTCTTGGATGTATATGTGAAAAGACTTTTCTAGAACTTTTTTGAACCCAGATCCCATTACAAAATTAAGTGTTCACTCTCGACTCTCTTCTCTCTCTATCATTCTTTCTCTTTCCTTTCCTTATGACTTCTCAGACTTCTGAAGGCCAGAAGTGGTATCAGCCCAAGGACAGGGAATTTCCTTTTTCCTACTACATCTCTGAAAGAATCATTAAAAAAAAAATCCTGACCCTCACATTTATTAGTACTAACCAGACCATCTCCTTTCCTTTTCTTTTCTTTTCTTTTCTCTTTTCTTTTCTTTTTTTTTTCCTTTTACTTTTCTTTTCTTCTTTTTCTTTGCTTTTTAAAATTTATTTATTTATTAGAGAGAAATGGAGAGGCACAGAGGGAGAGAGAGAATCCCAAGCAGACTCCCTGCTGAGTGGGGAGCTCATTCAACCCTGAGATCATGACCTGAGCCAAAACTAGGTGTCCCCAGGCCATCTCAATTCTTCTTACTTTTGACTCTTACTCTTCCACATGACTGAGCAACATGGGCTTTTTTGCATCCTTTCCTTCTCTAGTAGACCCCCTGAATGGGATTTAGTTGTTATCCACAAGTAACAAACTGGCATGTGAATAGGGTGACTGCTTAAATTACGAGAGATCCTGATCATGGGTTCTTGTCATCGTAGAGTTCTCTGTATAGTTGGGTTGGCAATCTACTGGTGTCTTTGTTAGGAAATTTGAGTTCTACAGTTTAGAGGATAAGTGGAGAAAATGCTATAGGTTTCAAGACAGTCTGTAGCACAGGTGCTCATCGTACTTGAACCATCCACGACAGTGAACAGACTTGTTCCCCCTCCTATCTTCCCTGGGCCTCTGGGGCACCTCACTCTCTTGATTTTACTCTTACCTCACTAACATCTTTTTCCTAGCCTTCTTTGCTCCTTCCTTCTCTTTTCCACTTGACACTGGAGTGAACCAGGGCTCAGTTGTTGGCACCCTTTTCTCCTCCATTCATCTCTACTCACCCCTCAGGGATCTCATTTGATCTCCTCCTAATGCTGTTTAGATGCCACAACTCTGAATTTATTCAATCTCCAGTGTAGACTCCTTTTCTGTCCTAGGGTCTTAGGCTGTTACCTCTGCTTGGAACTTACTTCCCCCAGGTATCTGTATAGCTCATTGCCTCTCCTTTTTCAGGTCTTTGCCAAGGTACAACCCTCTCAGTGAGGCCCCCCTTGACCACACTATAGGTAACCGTAGAAACCGCTCTCTGATTCTCCCAATTCCCCTCACCTTTTTCTATTTGTTTCCACAGCTCTTATCGTCTTCTGCAATGCTATATATTGTATTCTCTTTGTTTGTTTGTTGTCTGTCTTCTTTCACTGGAGTGTAACTTCCAGATAGTGAAAGTTCTGTTTGTAATTCAAAGTGCTTGCAACAGTCCTGGTACCTAGTGAACACTCAACGGATGATTGTCGAGTGCTGATTATTACGGTCTTCTGTTTGATTGTCGGTTTGTGTCAGGTGTCAGGCCTACTGAATGCATGGGGAAATCAGCACTCAAAAAGATTAAATATCCTATCAAGGGGTTCTGTATCCACCAAGCAGTGAAACCAAGGTTTAATAATAAGAGGGTCTAGTCCCAAAGCTTCATCTCAGTTCACGATATCATCCTACGTCTATTTGTCCTTAGCTGTCATAGACGCCGCGGCACGAGGTGTAACCATGTATACCATTACATGCCTAGAATAATGCATTCTGTGTGACAAGCAGATTTGATAATTTTGTTGATTTGTGGAACGGATTTTTTAAGACGGGACATAGCGTATAACCATCCTCCCTTGGGAATTTGTCTACAGAGGCACTATGACTTTCTGGAAGTGAAGTATTGCAGAAGTATGTCAGTACCAACAAAACTCTACTAACAGATGGTAGAAGAGTGTGTGCTCACTCATGTTGCTTTCTCTTTGAACATCACACAGCTCTTTCAGGTTGACACTCCTAGAATTCAAACAACGGACTTAGTGGAAAGAATATTTCACTTGTCCGATTGCTGGACTTTTGGGGGCGAAGGAGGCAGCTGTTTTCTGAACATGGCCTCAAGTTACCCAGTAGCCTATCAAAAATAGCCACAGATAAAAAATAATCTATTAACAAACCAAACATATGTAGCAAAATAATCCTCCCAAGCCCCCATCAAACACAAGGAAAGGTTTTGTAATTTATTTCCCCTCTCATGTGCACATAACGTGAGAAGTTAATATTCAGCATGTTTGGGATCTTTTCGTTTTCTCTGCCTCAATTTACAAATGGGCAGGAAAATAATTGGTATCATGCAAAGTATTAGCATCACTGTAAACCAGGGAAAAGCAAGAGACGAAACAGTCTGTAATTACCATCCCACCAAGATCAAGGCCTGTGGGTGCCGCAGCACAACGAGTTCTCTGCCAGTTTACCACTCCCATGTATAAATCTTGTGGTGCTCAGGCCTGTGCAGTGTGTACCATAGAGGGGATGAAAAGGATCATTTGGGTTGAACTTTAAATGTTGTTTTGAGTCAGAGCCTTTGGTGAGGACCGCTGGCCTTATTCACTTTCCTTCCTTTGTTCGCAGCGTAAGGAAGCAGCCCTTCCTTCAGCATTGTTTTCAGGTTGGGGCGTTTTAACAAATGCTGTTCCACTGTGATGCCTTCCCTAGATGCTTTCGCTTTTAGCCAGTGGGTTCAATGGAATGTTTAAAATATTTGGACCTAGAAATGTTCCTGAAATCAAAACTATCTTGAAAGGTGTCCATAGCATGTGCCAGCACGTACAAAAGTGGATGTCTAAATGGTCCACGGTGCTGCTGTGCGTACTCAGCTGCCTTTTGAACTTGAAAAGTTTGAGCTTGCTTTGCTTTTTGTTTTGAAAAATTGCTTTCTCTTTTTCTCTTCACGTTTGGGATTTCAGTTTAAAGAGTAACCGATTGTAAATTTTAGCATTTGAGTACTTGGAAATTGTGGCCCTAGATTTGCACAGAGAAATATTGAGTGGGGTTCCTTCAGTTCACTGAAGCTTTTGCATTTTCTTTTTACTTCTTCTAGAAGTTTCGACGTCAGTTTTTGTTAGTAGAGCAAAAGCAATACCCTTAAATCTGTATTGGGATCATAAATGCAGAGAGAGAAGTTGAAGCTGATCATCGAGGGGCTATGCTCCCCAGACAGAAGTCACTGACTCATAGTCCAACTAGACTTCCACGTTTAGACGTGGGTATTTCTGGTTGTAACAGTTAGATCTCAAATACCTGTATTCCCTCAGGGGCTTCAAAGCACCGTTTGGTCATCACAGGACTTGGAAACTGGATATGGAATCGTAGATCAGTGTCACTACTAATTGGGGGCTCAGGTGTTCTGGTTTCTGAGTGTTTGTTCGTTTATCCATACATCACACACTGGTTAAACGTCTACCGACTGTATAACCAGCATCGTGCTATGTGCTAGAGACAGATGAATAAGACAATGAGCTCTTTTTAGTGGAAAAGACAGGACGTAAACAAAAGACAAGTAAACGCTGTGTGAAAAGTGCTGGGTCACCAAAGTCATTCAGGACAGAGGGGAGGCCAGAGTCCAGGCAAGTCATTCTAGCAGAGGGGACAGCTGAGCTGAGTGTTTTATATTTGGACAATTAGGAGTTCATTAACCCAAAGATCGAGTCAGGGTAGGGGGTGGGGAAGCAAAAGACAAATTGTACAGTCACAGCTCCTGATTTTCTAGACGGTCAAAGACAAAGTGAATAATCTCTTCAGGTGCAGATTCCTTAATGGATGATGGAGTGACATACTCGACAAATTGTCTATATACAGGCTTGTAACCCCAGTTTATTATACAAGGTATGTGGTGTTCAAACACTATTCATACATATCATATGTATATACATATTATAAATAAATTTGTCTATGTATATTTATTAATGACCCTTAACTAATTCACATACATCAAAATCTTAACTCTCTGCCATTAGAAAGTGAATAAATGGAGGTAGTTTTGGAATCAGAGAGACATGGTCTTATTTTCTAGCCTTTCCACTTCCTAGGTGATGGAACTAGGAAAAATCACTTAATATCTCAGAAAGTCTGTTTCTTTGGGTGTAAACTGATAGTAATAATAGTTTCCATAAGATTTTTTGATTAAGGTTAAGTGAATCTTTAGGTAAAGTTGGTCATGGTGCATAATAATTATGCAATAAATAGCAACTAATAATTATTATTATTGTTATTACTTAATTATCTTATTGTGCAAGTCAAGTTCTTAGAAAGTCTATTAAATCTTGTAGGCGCACTATTAATTCTTTGAGTGCTTTCACATTTGCTGAATGTATCTTTCTACACGTATAAGACCAGGATCCCATTCTTCTCTGTGAACCGAGAAGCTATCAGATGTGTTCATTTCCAACATGGGAAACTGAGGCAGAGAGGGACCGACTGATTTGGGCAGGGATCCAATTCATTAAATGGTAACATTCTCTGTCCAGCAGCCTTTCCATTAGACTGACTCTAGAAATCTTAGAAGGCTTGGTCTGATTCTTTGTCATTATGGAAATATGCTTTAAACTTATCCAATTAGGTTGGCTTCTAGGCAGAGCCATCATTCCGAAAGTTAGGGTGCAAGCCAGTTATGTGAAAGTGGATTTACATGGCAAAGCAAGAAATGAGCCAGCTGTCAGTGTGTCTGCCTACAGTCCTCTTCACTATCACGAATGAAGGCTCTGAGGTTTTGTTCAGTGACAGATTGGATTCCAGGCAATTGTAATTCTAGCGTGAAGATTTTTGGAAATAAGCGTTTTGAAAGATGCCAACTCAAAGTTTACTTCTAAAATATTTAATGGGTCTCTCTTTGGAGAGATGGCTGCTTTGTAAGGGCCAGTGATGATTGCACGCCTTAGAGAGATCTCTAAGAAGGAACCTAAACAAAACCAAATCAAATATTTTCGTTTGGAAGTTTGACTCAGTTTTACCGTAGTATGAAAAAATCTTTGTTATTTCATTATTGGATCCTCCCATCTCCCCTCTCTTGTCTTCCCTCTCCTCTCCTTTCAGTGAGATTCTAACTGTAGGAGTTAGATTGCTTCATGTGTGCCCAGGGCGAAGACTGAAAGAATTGCATTATGCAGTCAGGCAGTGGTGTGGGTGGGGTGGGAATTTAAGAGAACACCACGTTCCAAGAATTACAGTTGCCACAAACAGATCTGTAGGAACTCCCTTAGAGCTGGAGGTTCTTGAGTCCTTATTTCCTGTGAAATCTGAGGAGATAGCTGCCACTTTACACCCACATCAATTCCCCATCACCCCTCTTTAAAAAAAAAAATCTCAGCACCAAAATTATTCCTTGTATATATCTAATTTAAAATCTCGTAACATAAAAATATTTTCAGGAGAGGAATTTAAAAACAATTTAAATGAATGTTTCCTTCTTTTTAATTTAAAATTTTTTTATTGAAGTATAGCTGACCTATAATGTTACATTATTTCAGACGTACAACATAGTGATTCAACAGTTTTATACATTACTGAGCACTCACCGCAGTTAAGTGGAGTCACCATCTGCCACCATATGTTATTAAAATGTTACTGACTATATTCCCTATGCTGTACTTTCTATCTTTTTGACTTATTTATTTTATAAGTGGAAGTTTGTACCTCTTAATCCCCTTCACGTATTTCACCCACACCTCTGGCAACCACCAGTTTGTTCTCTGTATTTATGAGTTTGTTTCTGGTTTTTGTTTGTTTGTTTTGCTTTGTTTTTTTGTTAAATGAAATTCCGGAGGGCAGTCTCTGCTGTTCCTCATGGACCTTGGAATTCTTAAAAATGAAATCCTAAACCATTGTGGTACCACAATAGTAATCAGCCTTCTAAAGGCAGTCCTGAATAGGGGAAGAACCGTAATTCAGTTGGAAAAGAAAGGTCAATCCAGATGGCTATCTCTGGTTAATTTTGTTCAAGGCTTTATTAACTTACTATGGTTGGCCCATTTGACATTTGATTTTTATCAAGCTCTATTCTTATCCCCCTCCTTTATTTAATCTTTTAGGAATTGATATAAATGAAATAAAAATCACATCCTTTTAGGGTGTGGGGCAGATCTATTTTCCTTTCTTTGAATTTGCCAAATTTGTGTGCGAGGAAGCAAGAAAATGGATTTTATGAAGGCTTAATGAAGTAAGTATGAGGTTTCCTAGAATTTTTGAAGACAGTCTACTCACTTCCAACACAGCAGTGTAAACACTTTAATTTTTTGGTTGAGTTATCTGTGACTGCTGGGTCTTCTCCCTCTTCCCCCAAATCTACCAAGTACAGATACACATGCCGACAAATGGAATGCAAACACATGGTATGCAATGGGTGCACTGGGGGGGGGATGTAGAGAGGCTCTTATAGGCCATTACAAGTGATAGCCCCCAAATGCCAAGTTATTTATAAAGAAGAGAAGCAGTGACTTAACATAGGGCTTAAAATAAAGAAGGGTTTGTCTACAAAAAAGAATGTAATGATTCAGTTCTGTGCATTTGTTTATTGATGACCACTTTTTCCCCTTATGTCTTGACATTCCACCAAAGCAAACTGTATGATCTTCCCCTTGGGAACCAACTCAGAGCTTAGCTTTATTTACAAGCTTCATTATACTAAAGAGCAAAATGTTCTAGCTGATTGAATAGATATTACATGGCAGCCCACTGACCTCTCTCTGTTTAGGAGAAATATTCAACTCCCACAGAGAAGTCCTAAATGTTAGCTGATTCACAGTTTTTTTCCCCTTTATTTACTGTGGTCCAAACCACTGATTTCAGTTTCTTTCTTCCCGTTTCTTTTTCTTTCTTTTTCTTTCTTTCTTTCTTTCTTTCTTTCTTTCTTTCTTTCTTTCTTTCTTTCTTTCTTTCTTTCTTTCTTCCTTCCTTCCTTCCTTCCTTCCTTCCTTCCTTCCTTCCTCCCTCCCTCCCTCCTTTCTTTCTTTCTTTCTTCTTTCTTTCTTTCTTTCTTTCTTTCTTTCTTTCTTTCTTTCTTTCTCTCTTTCTTCAGTATGGTGTTTCTCTACTTCAGGTAAGATTTTGTAATGAACAAAGAAGAGCTTTGGCTGCTAAGCTGAGCTTTTAAATTTCTCACTTCTACTCTCTTCAAAAGCACCAAATTCACATCACAGTAGAGTTTTACCTTGACATGAGAATAATGGTGGAGTGAAACGTAGGAGGAAGTCTGATCTACTAATCTTTGGGAATGCTGTGATATCAGGGCATTTGCATATGGGCTCCTAGGGGAAATAGGGAGATAACTGAGGAATCAATTCTTTGTCTCTGGGGCTCCAGAAAGTGCTAGAAACACCCTGAGTAATCAGGAAACTCACCTTGGCATAGGAGACTGTTGAAAAAACTTGTACCTCAGTTTAGGAAGCTGATTAATTATTATTGGGGAGGAAAATTTTGGGCGTATGACCCATCTGTCTTGGACTTGAATGAAAGAAACCTGATCTCAGATCCTGAGTAAGAGCTGTAAAAACCAACGGAGTATAGTGCCATTAGGGGCCTAATAAGAAACTCTAAAGAGCAGGGAGGAGAGGAGCTTCTCTATAGAAGAGGCCACCAAAGGAAGAACAGAAAATTCCAAAAAAAGACTCAGAGTATGTGGAGCCCCCTGAGGTCAATGAGAATGGGAAAAGATTGGACTTTTAGGAATGGAGTGCCTCACAGACTTGTACCTCAAAAGTCAAGATTATTGGAAGTGCTACTGTATCCCTTTTCTCTAGGACTGATGTGGGCTGGGGAAGAGCTCTCAGCATATAATGGTTTTTCAAAATCAAAATGTAAATTCAACACTCTACAGAATTTTTTTTTTGAAAAAAACCTTGATTTTCTAAAGTCATTTTGATAAGGTGTTAGAATAATAGCTGAGAGTCTTTGTTTCCCACAACAATATCAAGCTGTTTTTAGGCCTTTCTCTGCCCATAGCTCTTGGTTCTTTCTGCCAAACCAAGGAGTGATAACACATTTGGAGCTTGTAGCCAACATTCTAGCAGCATGCATAATTAATCCTATATCATGGCCAGTTTTATTTTTTTCTCTTATCCAACTGTGCACAGAGCTCTTGGTTATTACCTGTTTCCTCACTCCCTGAACAAAGTCCACCTTGTGCGCTCTTCCTTTTTTTTTTTTTTAAAGATTTTATTTATTTATTCAACAGAGATAGAGACAGCCGCGAGAGAGGGAACACAAGCAGGGGGAGTGGGAGAGGAAGAAGCAGGCTCATAGCGGAAGAGCCTGATGTGGGGCTTGATCCCAGAACGCCGGGATCACGCCCTGAGCCGAAGGCAGATGCTTAACCGCTGTGCCACCCAGGCGCCCCCGCTCTCTTCCTTTTAACCTTGGAATTGTTATTCTTGGTAAATTATAAGTAAATGAATTGAAGTATGTTTACTAATCTACCACCCCTCAAAATGTTTAGGTCAATCTGAACAGTATATTTAGCAGTGAAAACACTTCCCATAGTCTAAATGGAATGTGAGCTTAAGCGTTCATGCTTTACTGAGTGGTCAACTCTTGTGACAAGTTTTCCTTTCCCTAAAGAACTTGAAATCAGTAGGACCCGTTGTGGGAATCACATTCCACATTGTCACCTATGTGCCAGTTGGTGTGATGGTGGTGCCTATGTGGTTAGTTGGAAAGGATGACTCACTTGGAGTGACAAAGAAAATCTTGGTTTCACAAGTTTTGCTGGGAATCAAGTGGTAACTGAAAGTCTCTCGAAATCTAAAACTCTGCTCACAGTGTGAAACTTTTTCAATGCCATCCACCTTAAAGAAGTGATTGTTAGGGCATGGTTGAATTCAAGCATTCCACCAGTATTTGGTGTCTATTTACCATGAATCAGGCAGTGTACACGGGGTTGGTGATAGGGTTCTGAGCAGCATGCATGCTGTTATGCTCTCTTGGGCCTAGGATTTCAGTAGTGGAAAACAGATGTGAGAAAAGCAAACACATAAGCACAGTTTCAGCTAGTGTCAGGTGCTATAGAGAAAACAAAGCAGGGTTTTCAGTACAGTTACTGGTTGGGGTGGTGGTGGTAGGTGGTGAGCTAATTCATCCTGAGCAGTCAAGGAAGGCCTCTCTGAGGAGATAATATTTGCATTATTCCAAGCTCATGGATCTTTCTGAAGTGGATTCCTCTTTTCACAGTTTTGGACCAATGAAATTTTGCTAAATACCTTTTTGGCTTTTCTTTGCTCTTTCCAAACTAGCCAAACCTTTTTGTGGTTGCCATATAAGCATTGAATAGACTTGCAAATTGAGCCTAAGGGAGAGTTTGTTTTCTTTTTAAGAATTATAGTAAATATCTCACGACTAGGGAAAACTGCCTCTGGGTAATGGGTTATAATTGTTTAAAAAAAAAAAAAGCAAAAACAAACCTCATGACTTTAATAGCCAGACTTCAGCTATGAGCAAGCATAGAGACATCATAGATTTTTTTTTTCACCAATGAAAAGTGACTTGCTTTTAGGAATTCTATATATTTAAACCTATCCCAACATTGTTGGCATGGGAGTGATATCTTTTCAATGGTTTTACAAAGAAGTTACCAAACAAGCTATCTTTTCAGAACTTAGCTATGTGAAAAGAGAAGTAATTTGGCTAATTCCTAACTATGGTAGAGCCACCAGCCCCCTCAGAAAATGTATCCCACCCAATGTCCTCACTGTTAAGCCAACTTGCTTGACCTTCTTTCCTTATGCATTTGGACCAGCTATGTGGGTAATTGGATTCTGGGGCAAATGTTTCAAGAGTGATAGGTTCCACTTGATAGTGAGATATTGATGTTCCAGTCAGAGATGCCTTGTTGTGTTGGTGGGTATCAGTCAAGTTTTGTCCTCATGGCCTCACGGCCCCTCCTGTGATGCTTCAGGATACCTCCTCTCTGAAGACAGCCTTCCTGGATTGATAGAGCTAATTTTCCTCTCATGTGGCACCATAGCCCATACTACTTTTATTATACCACTTAAGAAATCGTAATTTCAAATGTATTTGGAGATCTGTATGCCCACTAGAACATGAGATCTACAAGTTCAGAAAGCATTTTAATCATCTGGTAGTAAATTCTTATTTAATTCTTTTTTTTTTTTTTTTAGAGAGAGAGTAGGGGGGTCGGGGAGGGGGGCAGGGGAGAGAGAGAGTCTTAAGTAGGCTCCAGGCCGGAGCGGAGGTCAATGTGGAGCTTGATCCCATGACCCTGAGATCATGACCTGAGCCAAAATCAAGAGTCAGATGCTTAATCAACTGAGCCACCCAGCTGCCCCAATTCTCATTTAATTCTTTTTTTTAATAGATTTTTATTTATTTATTTGACAGAGATAGAGACAGCCAGCGAGAGAGGGAACACAAGCAGGGGGACTGGGAGAGGAAGAAGCAGGCTCATAGCGGAGGAGCCTGATGTGGGGCTTGATCCCATAACGCTAGGATCACGTCCTGAGCCGAAGGCAGACGCTTAACCGCTGTGCCACCCAGGCGCCCCATCTCATTTAATTCTTAAAGTCAAATGTATAAAATATATTTTTGGAGAATTTTACTTATAGGTTTACAAAGGCCATTTGATGACGTTGGGCCTGATTCTTTCACAAAAGGTGATGATACAGCAGTTCTTTTACACTGGATCTGAGTATTTGGGTGGAAATGTAGCCACCCCTGGCTACATGTTACTATTTCTTCTTTATGGAACAGTGGATTTTACCCAAAGACAGGAATATTTGTCAATGAGGAAGTGCGGGTAGGAGAGAAGGAAGGAGGGAACACATACTTCAAAACCCATGTCTCTTCTTTCTAATTTGGCTGGCCTGAAGGGCATAAATGTGGGGTGCTGGAGCGTATCCCTTAATATTTGTTGAAATCTCTCACCACCTCTCTTTACATTCCTGAAGTGTTATGATTATTAAGCAGTTATTACATACCAGCTACTTTAATAAGTGCTGTGGCTTTCTCACCTGGCTTAAGCCCCACAACAGCATGGTAACATAGATACTACTGTTATTTCCATCGGGAATGGAGACCAAGAGCAGTAAGGACACTTTGCCCCAAGTCACACACACAGCCTGCCGCAGAGTGAGGATTGAATCTTTTTCTGCTTGAATTTAGAAACTGAACTCTCAACACTGTGCTCTGAAAACTCTCCTAGGTGAGTTTGTTCCGTGTGTAAATCTGCTGGGAAGGCTGGGCAACCTGGGGCAATCAACTCCGACGGTGACCGAACGGATTTAAGAGGCACCATGGTGGATGACTTCACAGCAGGGCTCAGGTCAAATTTCAGGAAAGACAAACCTTCTTTCAATGTTTTCCAAATTCTTCTTTCCTGTCGTCTGTTTTGATGCCGTCCTGCAGCTGTCCAAAGCTCACCCAAACGCACACGAAGCTGTCGCTGCTTCTGTTTTTTTAAATGGCTATATTGAGACATGATTGGCATACCACACAATTCACCCACCAAAGCGGTTTTTTAGTAGATTTAGAGTTGTGTGTTCATCATGACAATCAATTTTAGAACGTATTTTTTATTCCAAAAAAGAAACCCACGCCCCTTAGCCATCACTCCCAATCTCCCTGTACCCACAGCACTAGGCAACCACTAATCTATTTTCGGTCTCTAGATTCATCTATTCTGAACATTTCGTATTAATGGAATCATACAAAATAGAGCTTTTTGTTTCTGACTTCTTTTATTCCATGTAATGTTTATTTTTAAAGATTTTATTTATTTATTTGAGAAAGAGAAAGAGCACATGAATGGGGAGAGGGGCTGAGGGAAAGGGAGAAGCAGATTCCCTGCTGAGCGCAGAGCCTGAAGGGGCTCAAGGGGGCTCGATCCCAGGACCCTGAAATCATGACCTGAGCCGAAGTCAAATGCTTAACCAACTGAGCCACCCAAGTGCCCCCTCAGCGTAACGTTTTTAAGGTTCATCCAAGTTGTAGCATGTATCAGAACTTCAGATCTTTTTATGGCCAAGTCATATTCCACTGTTTGGATATACTGTATCGTATTTATCTATTCATCAGTTGATGGACACTTGGTCGTTTCCACTTCTTGGCTCTTAAGAATAATGCTGATGTGAATATCACTCCAAGTTTCTTATTCCCTCATTTCATTTCTCTACTCAGAACTTGCACTTGCTCAAATCTAAGTTCAGAGACAGGAGAATATTAGAACAGTCTGATTATCAGATTTCATACTGAGGTGTAGATGACTGAGGTACTACGTGCATTTTAGGAGAGGAATGTTAGAACTCAAATGAACTTCAAATTGGTGAAATAATTGCAGATAGTTCTTTGTGAGAAATGAAGTCTTCCCAGTGCCCTTTTCCTGACACTGGCTGCCGCCCTGTCACTGTTCGCTCTACGCTCCCAAACTTCCCAAGGAAGCAACGTAGCAGTCACTTCTGAAAAGCTGTTAATCCTTTCAACAGTTGTGTAAATAGCCCCCTTTTCATTTTCTTCTGGTCACATTATATTTTCTTTCTCTATAGTAATTTTCCTTGGAAATAAAAAGATGATTACTCTGAATTTTGTCATTACTCATACTTGCAATATCTTCATAATCTCTTCCTACTGTCTGACAACTGCTTTCTATCTCGTAGCTCACTCCTTCTAGAATCATGAGTCCAATAATTTGATTTCACCCAGATTTCCAACCCATTGATCCTACTAGCTTGTCACTGTCACCTTCCCGATGTCCTCTTTTAATCTTGACCAAGCTTAAATTCCATTTGCAGCCAGTATAGTTACTCCCTTGCATTTACCCCCAATTTCCTTGCCTGTTTTTGACATTGGTGTTACTCCTTGCTCAAGCCACTAATTCTCTCTTTCTGTCTACTTTGCACTCATACCAATGAATCTGCACAGGACCAGAGGAAAACAGACAGCTGTGCCTGACTGTATAATTTGTCCAAATTTATCCTACTGTAAATTAGTGACTACCTTCAAGGGAGCCTCCAAAGCTCTACGCTTTATCCTTAATGCTGCCGGAAAATGATGTTTCTCTGTTCTCTTGACTTTCCCACATTTCTAGTTAATTTTTTTCATATCTCTCCTCAAACTTCCAATACCTCCTCCATCACCCTTAATCACAACTGAAAGATGATTCTCCATCTGCATCCATGCTTTCCTACCTACTAAAGGACATTGACCCAGCAATTCTCCCCTCTCTCTTTTGCTTCATTAAGTTTTCACTTTCTTGGAACTTTATTATCAATATACAAATATACTATTTCCTATCTTAAAACGAATAATAAAAACCAGAGCTTTCTACTGACTCTACCTTCCCTGCCAGTCACCACCCCATCTTTGGGTTTTCTTTTGCAGCAAAATTCTTTGAAGCAGTTGCCTTTATCTACTGCCTTGTTGAAATCTCCACTAGACGAGCTAATCTGCATCTCCCACAGTATTTCCAGAATGGAACGTCTGATCTTCACCCTTGCAGTATTTCTCCATTTGTCTCCATCTCGGTTGATGGCAAAACCACTCTTAACTGCTCAGAGCCGAAATCCTAGACAGATCCTTCATCATCTCTTTCTCTCTTGCCCCACATCCAATTAGTCAGAAAATCTCATTTGCTCTACCTTTAAACTGCATGCTTTAACTGATCAATTCTCATCATCTCCACTATTAACACTTCACTATTAGTGAAAGCCCACAATTGTCTCTCACCCCTAATTAGTCTCCCTGCTTCCATCCTTGCTCCTTACCATTTGTTTCAATAAGGATTGATCCTCGTAAAGCATAAGTCAGATCATGTCAGTCCTCTGCATAAAACTCTCAATATAAAAGCCAAAATACTAACAATGGCTTACAAATTCCTGTATGAATTGGACCCCTATTCATTTCTGACCTCATCTTCTATTATACCTTTCCACCTACTCAACAAGCTGATGTGCACTACCTCAGGGCCTTTGCACAAGCCACTTCCTGGAATTCTCTTCCCCTGGATACATACAAGACTAGCTCCCTCACTTGCTGTAAACCTTTTTGAAATCCCTTTCTCAATGAGGTTCATTAGGCCACCCTATTTAAAATCGTATAGCATCTCTGCTCTCATGGTCTTACCTGTTCTGTTTTTGCATGGTGTTTGCCACCTTCTAATATACTATATAATTTCTTTTTTTTATGATTATTTTTTGTTGTCTGTTTCTTCCCACTAGAATGTAAGCTCTATGGAGTCTGGGATTTTTGTTTTTATCCACAACCATTCAGTGCTGGCTCATAGTAGGTGCTCAATAAATATTTCATCAATGAATTGATCTGAAAAATGGAGAAATGCATTCAATATCACCTATTAAATTTATTGATCAAATTGCTTTACTGTGTGAAATATCAATTTTCTTTGAAAGTTTCATACTAGAACCATATATTAAATCTTATGTCTATTTAAAAATTCTTTTATTAAAAAGATATGTACATACATACATATATATAATTTATCACCCCTATTGCTGCCCTAACATAAGCTTTCGTTGAAATGGTGGTTATTTTAAGAGTCCGCTATAGAAAAATCTTTGTTTTAGCCTACATTATATTCAAAAGCAGCATTCTTTTGATAACTAAAACCTAAAATCATGCATTTACTCTAAAAAGAGAAGTTTGAAGGGGTGGTATGAGCTTCATGCCTTGGAATTTGGTGTTGAGGACTCCCCGGAATTCTCCAACTGCTGGAGACCTAGCTGAGAGCTAAGAATAGTGCAGAACGTAAACTTCTATAGTAGCAACTGTGAGAGGCATTTTTAGAAGCAGTGTGAGACGATCGCATTGGCAGAGAGTTTGAGAAATGGCACTCTAATTGTCAAAAGTACATATTTTTAATTATGTATTTTACTGTCCTAAATTCAAACGGAAAGGCTTGTAGGACCCTGCTTCCTGGTGTCATTAATTACCTCTCTTCATTCATGTCTTATTTAACATTATTATGAGGGAACATAGAGCAAAGGTCTATATTTGGCAAAAGACACGTGCGTATCGCCACATTTTATAGGAGTACCATCAAGGCTCCTCAGAAATGCATGTGACTCTTTTATCTGACATTGGATTATAATTTGTTGCATTCGTTTTAGACTCAAGATCCTCATTTTTGCTTGCAAGCTTTCAGGGTTGGGTTCAAGGAAAGTGTAGGAGATTCTGGGAAGTACATCAGTGTTGGTTTTGGTTTCCTTCTCTCTGTCCTCCCAGCATTCTTATTTCCCTTTCAGCATCTTGCAACTCATGTCCAGTTTGGTCTTCGGGAATCCCACGGAGCCCTCCCCTCCTCAGGAAGTGCCTTACGCCCTGGCTCACCCTGGCTCCTTCCCCTTCAGTGGAAACCCTATTCTTAATCGGCTGATTGCTGGTGGGGAAAAAAAATTAGTCTAGATTTTTTCTTGTGAAATAAGAAAATTGGTCTAGATGATATCCAAGATCCCTTCCGGTTCTAAAATCTTGTGATTCTATGATTCTGTCTCTTCTCTGGGTAAAATGAGAACTACTGATTATAAACTTTCTTGAGAACATTGTCATCATCTTCATCATGTTTGTGGAGTTATTCTTTTTGTTTTGTTGATCTCTCTCTTTTGTATTCTCAGGAATCTCATCTGGACCTAAAATAGTATTCTGCTTAGAGTACATTTCGTAGAAGACAGGTCTGTCTCAGACCCGATTTCTGGGTGTTTGGCTTCTAGCCCTTAACTGGGACCGATAGGCGGCTTGGTGGCAAGGGGCATGTCTCACTCTTGGTGAATGCACTGCTTTAGGCCAGCTTTGCCATGTGCTTCTCCACTTCTGGACTCAGCGTGGATCACTGAGTCCTCCATAGGACCATTTATTGAAAGGTGTAATATTACTGGTAATATTATGGTTGATAGCCATGGTCCTTGCAGGTGGCTCTTTGTGAGAGCATACCATGGACTAGAAAGAAAGAAATGAGTGTTATTGTCCATCCTGAAATCCACAGGCCTCTGCTGAGATTAATTGTTGGCAAACTCTCCCTAAGATCCCTGACTATAAAGCTCTCTAGGGAATGCAGAAGATTATAGTCATTACCCTGATGAAAAGCTGAGCTAATTTTGTCTGGATCTGACCCTCCGGTTCCAGGGAGTCTAGTTATTCCAGCCCTGTCACTACGATGACACCTTCTCATGACGACATCGAGAGTGTGACTAGCTGTTCACCAGGTGCCGGCCCCCTAGCATTTCCTTTAGAGCTCACAGATATTTCCCTGGAATTTAAAACGCCTTCTGAAACGCGGGGCCTTCCATTCTTTGTCAATCATCGCTACTTTGTCTCTGGGCAGTCGCCGGAGCCAGAGGGGGAGGACAGAGCACGTCAGACACATGAGTCCGCAGGGGGCGCGCGGCAGGAGCCACAGGGAGAGAGGACAGGACGACAGGTGCCGGCACCCAGGGCGCAGGCAGGACGATGTTCCCCCAGCAGGGGACTCGGGGAACACAGGCAAACTACCTGGGGAGCAAACTCATTAAGGTTCAGGTTATTTTCCAGAGCTTTCTTCTTTGTTTCTGTGTGACTGGCAGACACCCACAGTCACACTTGATTAGAGTATTACTTTCTTCGTTACCAAGGCAGTTTTATTGTTGAAACCCGGTGAAATATTATAAAGAAAACTGTCATGATGTGCCACTTAAAGAGGCCCAGGGAAGGAAAATAGATTCTTCAAAAGAGAGGTGATGATTTAGATCAAGATTTCTCAGTATTAATACTGCTGTCTTCATGATGCAGAATGGGGTGGCTCAGTCGGTTAAGGGTTAAATGTCTGCCTTTGGCTCAGGTCAGGATCTCAGGGTCCTGGGATCAACCCCTCCCCCAATCGCATTGCCTCCCTTCTGGGTGCTTCTCCCTCGCCCTCTGCCCTCCCCCGCCCCCCCTCAAATAAATAAATAAAATCTTAAAAAAAAAAAAAAAGAATAGCAGTAGGAGTTAAACAATGGTTTCAGCACATGGATAAAAGTGGGAAGTTGGGGTTAATTGGGACTGAAATGATTTGGCAGGATCCACGTAAGTAGTAGCTATCAAAGGGCCTGGCATGTCCTGAGCTGAGCGTTTTTTGAAATTGTCCCTGCTTCCAAAGGGACCAGGAAGGAGTTGGAGGTGAAAGTATCAGCCCGGAAAGCACACACAGCACAGTGATCACACTTCATTCTTTGCCGAGCGATCCTGTCCCTCATGCTCCACGGCTAGAACCTTCCTTTTCTTTACAACCGTTTCTCTTTTTAGTTTTTCTTCAGTAAAGTTGCCTTGCCCTGACTTGCTCCCTCTATCCTAAAAGACCTATTTATAACACGCATAGCTTCGTTAGGATTGGAAATCCTGACTCATCCATTCGCACTTTTAACAACTACCTAGGCTGCAGATGGGCCTCTTGACAAAGTACTCTTGACAGTACTCGGGTGTTGCCCGGGGAAGAAGAGAGTGGCCAAATTTTATTTCTAAGGCACTATTTAGAGCTAGAAGTTATTTTGAAAACAATAATACGCTTAGCCTGGAACTACGATTTCCACCACCTGATCTGCGTGCTCAAATGGGGAATCATAGTGAGAGCAGCACCTGTGGGAACTTGCTAGGCACCGCAGACTGCACATTCTTTACACATATCGACACACTCCATTTTTACTTTAGGGTAAGTCCTGTCAGCATCACCTCCAGGGAAGGGCTAAATGGTTAGTGATCTGGGTTCCATACATGAACCAAGAATTAAAGGGGGGGCGCCTGGGTACCTCAGTCGGTTGAGTGTCTGACTCTTGGTTTCTGCTCAGGTCATGATCTCAGGGCTGTGAGATCAAGTCCCACATGGGGCTCTGCGCTCAGCACGGAGTCTGCTTGAGATGATCTCTCCCTCTCCCTTTGCCCCTTCCCCGACTTGCTCTCTCACATAAATATATAACACCTGTAAAAAAATAAAGGAAGGGAGCTTGATTCTGAACAGCCTGTGGTGGATGCCCTGTTGGGTCCTGCTGCCCGGCATGAGGTTGTGCTCTGGGGACAATGGCTAAGCATGTTGGAGTCAAAGAAGAAAAACCTTGAAATGCAAGCGTAGAGAAACACTGTGGCTATGACTGTCACCTGGTCCAGTATGGATGTCCCCTCAGCAGTGGACAGCTGTTTAGCTAGTACGGGGACTCTGACAGTGAGTCCAGCTATGGTGCTAGTGGACTGACGGGCCTTCTCATTCTCTCCTTCCCCTAGCATGTGGGGGAAACAATGACCCTTGAATTGAATGTGAAAGCCCTTGTTATTCTCAGACAATTCAGGATTAGGATGGGATGCCATTTTCAGGAGAGGGATGCCAGACTTCCTGCTGGGGCTGATGCAGTTTCTAGCAACAAGTTGAAAAGGTAAAGGAGGTCTGACTGTATTTATGCTAGAAGCTGGAAGATGGTCTTACATCTACGAATAGACATTTTTATGGGTCATTACCTTGTCCAGAAATCCCCAGTGAGTTCCCACAAGCTTCCAACATTTTTCTAGTTGTTCTTTTGGGATCCAATCTAGATCTTTCATTGGATCTAAGAAGTCTCTATTTCCTAAATATGCTGTGCTTCCTGATGTGAAGCTTTGCTCCTGATTTATTCTGTGGCCTTTGAAAGGAATGACTCTTCCCCTCCCACTATCCAAATTGTACTCTTCCTCCACGAAACCACAGCGCACTTCATGAAGCTTTTCTTTAGTGCACATATACCTCTTCTTTCTTTAAATCCCTGTTGAACTTGCTATCTACATTGTTCCTTTGTTTCCCTGAGAATAAAGTGCTAATTATCATTAATTACCTACTCTGTATATTTATATCTTTTCACCTTAACAAGGCCTTGTATTCTGAGAGGAGAGGGCTTCCCAGACTTAGCACTTCTTTTGTACTCTCCACAGGGCAACTTTGAGCAAGGGAACAAAAACTATGCACTGAATCAGAAGACCTGAATTTCAATCCTGGCTCTGCCATTTCCTAATTGTGACCTTAGGTGACTGTTTCAAGCCTTAGCTTCTTCATTCATAACATGGAATTAAATTGACGATAGCTACGTCACACAGTTACTGTGAATATTAAACACCAGAAGATAAGTGAAATTAAGTGTGCAAAGACCAGATACATGTAAATTACTAAGAATATTTGCTCATAAAATCTTTTTCGAATGAATATTAGTATAACCACACTTTTTTTTTTTTTAAAGATCTTATTTATTTATTTGACAGAGAAAGAGAGAGAGAGAGCACAAACAGGGGGAGAGGCAGAGGGAGAGGGAGAAGCAGGCTCCCCACTGAGCAGAGAGCCCCATGTGGGACTCGATCCCAGGACCCTGAGATCATGACCTGAGCTGAAGGCAGATGCTTACCTGACAAGTCTGCTGACTTCATAAACAATTACTTAAAACAAGTGCCATTTGCCTGGTCCAAAGGTTTCGGCCCAGTTCAAACAGAAGTGGATAAGGCAGTTTCTCTGTGGTAGCTTCTCCAACTTTATTTAAAAATGGCACCAGTCATGTCAATTTTCCACCAAGACATCACCTTTAAGAGTCTTTGAGGGATTTTTGTTAAAGGAGCAAATCTGTACTTCTTAGTCTTAGACCTTAGAGGAACTTTTGTCTGACTGAGTTGTTTTTCCAGGTACTGCCTGAGATCTTTCTAAGGCCTTAAGAAAGGATTTTGTTGTTCTCCACTGAATTTGGTCTTTGTCCTGAAGTGATTTCTTAATTTGAGAATCTTGGGAAGGCTGAGAATGGGAGAGTTTCATTTTTGAACTCAGCAGGTCTTGGCTTCTTTATATTTAAACGTTTCTCTTCAGCTCCTCTCTCCTCTCACATTTACCGTAAGGAGCACAACGAAGCCAGGTGGCACTTGTAGCAACCTGCTGGAAATCCCCTTAGCCACACCCTCTAGCCATAGGTGTTTTCTACTTTGCCCATTACTGCAGGCAACAGTACTACTAACGTTTCTGCCACTGCATAACAAGGACACTCTTTCCTCCAGCTTTCAATTATGTATCTCACACTCCCTTTTTTCCTTTTCTTTTTAAAATAGACTTTATTTTTAGAATAGTTTTAGGTTCACAACAAAATTGTGCAGAAAGTAGAGTCCCCAGGTATCTTCTTCCCCATGATGTAGTTTTGGAATATAGATGAGGTTTGGTGGGGTGGGGTCCAGAGCCCATGTCCGGGAAAGAATTCTTGAGACCTCTTTGGTGCAAAAAGGGTTTTATTAAAGCACGGGGACAGGACCCCTGGGCAGAAAGGCCTGCACTGGGGTTGTGAGGAGCAATTGATTATATACTGTGGGGTTGGGGGAAGTAAGGAAAAAGATTTTCAAAAAAACTTTCTAATGCTAAAGAGAACCTAGAAGACACCGGAGCCCTTGCCATTGTCAAGTTAAGGTTGCTTTTCCATCTAGAAAGCCATTAATGTTGAGACAGCTAGGAGCTTCCTGGAGGAAATGTCACACATGTCCCACCCAGGAGAGTGTGGGGGGGTGAGGTTGCGGGGTGTCAGCTTGTGCTTTCTTCTCAGCTAGTCTTCTGCTCCCTCATCACCCACACAGACACAGCTTGCCCACCATCAACATCCCCCACCATAGTGGTATATATTTTTTTATAATCGACGAACCTACATTGACACATTAACATCCAAAATTCATAGTTTACTTTAGGGTTCGCTCTTGGTGTTGTATACTCTATAGGTTTGGTCAAATGTATGACGACATGTATCCACCATTAAGTATCACACAGCGTAATTTCACTGCCCTGAAAATCCTCTGTGTTCCGTCTATTCATCCCTCCCTTCCCCCTAACCTCTGGCAACCACCAATATTTTACTGTCTCCCTAGTTTTGCTTTTTCTAGAATGTCATACAGTTGCAATCATACAATAGGTAGCCTTTTCAAACTGGCTTCTTTCACTTCGTGTTATGCGTTTAAGTTTCCTCCATGTCTTTTCATGGCTTGATAGCTCATTTCTTTTTGGTATGGAACAGTATTCAATTGTCTGGGTGTACCACAGGGTATTTACCCATTCACTCACTGTTTTTTATTTTTTATTATTTTATTTTATATTTTATTTTCACTCACTATCTTTTAAACCCTCACTGAAGCACATCAGGTTTTCACAGCAGTCTCTCCCAAGTCCGTTAGGTTCTCACAAACATTTTTCTCAAGGTCCTTCCAGTTGCTGTCTATCACCCCATCTCAAGCCACTCACTCACATTTAAAATTTTTGTTACAGTAGCATCCATCTCCAGGTACCTAAATCTGTATCACTTAGGGTCTGATCAGAGAACCATTATCTATCTCTATGTCTGTGTCATGTCTGTGTCCTCTGTTCATATCCATACCCACACCACATCCGCATCCTCGTCCATACCCGTATCCATGCTATATCCATATCTGCATCTATATCCATATCCGCCTTCATCAACAGCATCTGTGTCTTAGTGGTGAGCTAGGAATGGGGATGGAGATTGAACCAGGGGAGGCTGAGCATAGTACTATGGTAATAACAAGGTTTGGGGAAGAGACCCCGTGTTTTAAACATGTGGATGGCTTCCTTGGCCCTGGTGTCACACACCTTGCCTGCTGCAGCTAGGGTTGGCTTTATGGGTTTCTAGGAAGATCTCAAACCTATTCCATGTGTATTTTTGTTTCAGCCAAACAAAACAAAACAAAACGAAAAAACAAAACAAAACAAAAAAAGAAAGCAAAAAACCCCCCCAAAAACCCCAAAACAAAACAAAACAAAAGAAAACAAAACAGAAAAACAAGACATACTGGAATGAATGCATATGCCGACCCTTGATGAGATAGTGAAGACGTGAGGAAAAGAAGTTCAAATCTTATCAGCTTGGTGTAGCCATCTGGAGATAACTTTGTTGTGGAGCTTTCGTGTTTGTGGCCTATTAATGCTGCAAATCCACAGGGAAATTTTTCATGCTTAAAAAAAGATTTCCCCAATTTTTACTCATATGTGGGCAAGAATATTTGTTCCGACCGTAGCTGAGATTCACATCCACACTTGAGCCTCTGGCTTCTCTGACCCCGAGTAGATTCTGACGTAAGTGAGCAAGAGGCAGTTTTTAGCAAAAGACACAGACAGGTATGAGAAACGTTAGAGTGGCTTCCCCTGCTGATAAAAAGGACGGTAGACCTAGGAGTCCGGACAAGTTCTAGCTCCAGGTCTGCTATTAACATGCTGCAAGATCTGAGCAAGTCACTTAAATTATCTGGTCTCAGTTTTCTGGGCTGTAAAATAAAGGGGATGGATGAGATAATTCTAAAGGTACTAAATCTAAAATTCAATGAAAATTTTAATGGGAAAACAGGTTCATTAAGTAACGGGATCGATGTCTTTATTCTGAGAAATGATACAGAGTCATATTAGAAATGAACAAATTTGAAAAATAGATTGAAATGACCTATCGTAGCTTCAGAACTTTAATCAGAGTCTTACAGGACAAACTAATCTGCTAACTGGTTTTAGGTGAGTTGAACTTTTTGAGGAAGGTTGGGAGTGCTGGTTGTGCTCCTACGCCCGCCTGTCCCTTGTTTTATGTAATTTCCTCTTATGGGTCAATGTCAACAACCAGGCACATACAAAGAAAGCCATTGAGTTAAGGTTTCAATGCATAAGTGACGGTGGCAGGGTAAGTTTTGGTGGTGGAATTTGATAAAGTATCTAGATTGTTTACTTATGACCTTCATCATATTGAAACTTAATTATAAATAGCTCCGAACAAATTTGACATTGAATGTCCTCTGTGAAGGCATCCTTCTGGAATTTACTTACATCATGTAGTGATGATAACAGCCTGAAACAATTTTTAACCTAATTTTTTTCAGTTTAAAGACACTGAAAATGTAGATTTTTTAAAATGAAGTAAACCATATTATTTAGTGTTTCTGGGAATGGATGATGAATTCAAAAATAGATAATTTTTTTCCCAAGGAGAAGTAAAGATTTATAAGCAAAATGTAGATGAAGAGCTCTCTCCGTACTTCTACTATCTTAACTAGTGAGAAGGAGGAACCCGGAACAATCCATTTGAGAGAGAGACGTGGATTTATAGAGCTTTGATGAGACAGGTAGGCCAGTTCTTAAAAAACTATGAATAAAGGTTGTTTTTGATGCCCTCCTTCTATCTCCTTTATTCATTTCCAAACAGTTTAATAAAGGTCTGCCATGCATAAGGAACCTACGTGCTGGAGCCTATTCTCAACCCCTTTGTGTTTTTCAGCTAGGATATAAATACATGTGATGAATTTTTAATGGCAACATGACAAAGTAGAAAAGAGTTCTGAAGTGAGCATGGTCCAAGAGGATGAGATAAAAGGAGTCTTCAAAATAGTAACCATCCAGGGACACCTGGGTGGCTCAGTTGGTTAAGCATCTGCCTTCAGCTCAGGTCATGATCCCAGGGTCCTGGGATTGAGTCTTGATTCGGGCTCCTTGCTCAGTGGGTAGCCTACTTCTCCCTTTGCCTGCTTCTTTCCCTGCTTATGCTCTCTCTGTTTCTTTTCTTTTCTTTTTTTAAAAGATTTTATTTATTTATTTGACAGAGATAGAGACAGGCAGTGAGAGAGGGAACATAAGCAGGGGGAGTGGGAGAGGAAGAAGCAGGCTCATAGCGGAGGAGCCTGACGTGGGGCTCGATCCCATAACACCGGGATCACGCCCTGAGCCGAAGGCAGACGCCTAACCACTGTGCCACCCAGGCGCCCCACTCTCTCTGTTTCTGACAAATAAATAAATAAAATCTTAAAAAATCGTAATCATCCAGGTGTGCTTGGGTGGCTCAGTTGGTTGAGTGTCTGACTTTTGGTTTTCGCTTAGGTCGTGATCTCAGGGTCATGAGATCCAGCCCTTGCGTGGAGCCCTGCATGGAAATCCCCACTTAGTGTGGGGTCTGCTTGTCCCTCTCTCTCCCCCTATCCATCTGCCCCTCCCCCCAATAAGCAGATAAATAAATAAACTTTTTAAAAAAAATTATAATCTTCCAAGGGTGTGTGGGGTTTTTTATTTGTTTTTTCAATTTTTAGAAATGGAATGGTTCCGCAGTAATATTGAGCAATATAGCATGTTTTGTTTTTTTCTTTAACTTTACAAAACTTTGTAGAGAAGTATCATTATCTCTACTATTTAAATTTAAAAAAATAAATGACCGAACCTCCGTGTTTAAATAATTTGTCCAAGACCAAAAACCTGGTGAGTGGTGAAAAGGGGATTCACACTCAGCTCTACTAATAGGAAATCTCATCTGTCACACCTTATTTCCTTTGACACCAGGTCCGGGAACAGAGTAGATTACTACAGGTAGCCCCTTAAATCGGAAGCCTCTTCATTAATCTGGACCATTAGAAAGGTCCATCTTAATATAAAAACTGCAAAGAAGCGTTTGACAATCACGCTCCTCTCTGCTTTTCCCCTACTGTATCCTCCTCCCTGACAAACAAGGGGAGAGGAATTTATAGAATTGTAGTCTTTGCAAAACCAAGTTGACTGATTCAGGAGGCTATGACCCTAAAAACAGATCCTGTTGGAAGGAAAACTATGCATGTTTCTACAGAGTGCCCTCACCATGTCTTGATTAGTGGTTAAGATATGATCTTGACTGGACTGGCTACATAATTTTCAGGGTTCAGTACAAAATAGAAATGAGGAGCCCCTTGTTCAAAAGTTATTAGGAACTTCAAGACAGAGATAGCAGAACATTAAATCAACTGTGCGGTCTTTGTCAGTGTGGAGCCCTGGGTGTCTGCATAGATTGCAAACCTGTGAAGTTGGTCCTGGGTCTTGAACTCAGAGAAGGAATTACCTCTCCTGGTTCTTTTTATTGATCTACATTGAAGATAGCTTGATATAAAGGTTATAGGTCATCCCAATTAATAGGGTTGTAGAGTGAAGAGTAAAGATGACATTAAATTTTTAAAAATTTTAGTCGGCATGATATTTACAGGCACTGACAAGCTCTAGAATGGTTAAGTCTATCATTTTGTCCTTTTCTGGTGGGGAACAAAGACAAGAGTGGGAGAAATGTATTTTAATAAATGGAGAATGAGTCCATAATGAGCTCAGCTGTTCAGAAACTATAAATGATTTCATGGACAGAGGAGGTAATAACAACATGAAAATACATTTTATTTATGTTGACGCTCTTAATATTTTTTCCATGTTCTCTCTTTGGGTGAGAGGACAAAGGTAGGCTGCACATGCATTACACGTTGAGTAGTTGAAAATGCCTTCTTAATTGTCTTTTGGCTTTCTGGAGCTGTAGGGAAGAGTAAAGAAATGAAGGAAACAGCCTTGCCTTTTGAAGAACTGACAAGTTAGCTTCCATTTCAGGAAACAAATTTAGAAAAATACCTAAGAAGGTATATGGCTGAACTTGAAGAAGATTGAAGATGATATAAGAATAGCTTCCTAATTTTTTAGGGATAATTTACCTAAACCAGGAAGTCAATGGAAAGAGTGCCATGTAAAATATGTGATATAAAAAAAAAGGGCTTTGCTAATAATTCTGAGAGACCATCACTTAGTTTTTCTTAAAATTAATAGCCTAGTACTGTTACATTGGAGATACATGAAGCTTTAAAGTAGGACAAAAAAGTTGCTCATTAGTATTTGCAGAATTTTGAATGTGCTTTGTAGAGAATGACCACATTCTTCCTTTGAAATTAGTCTGTCATTATGAATTAGCTACATTGGCTACAAATACCCTCAAGACAAAGGCTTCTTTAACCTGGTAATTTTTTTTATGTAAGTAATACAACACGATTCATAGATAATGTCAGCTGAACAATAATTGGCCTGAGGCCCTCCAGTCACCAATAATTGTAGACATTTTTAAAGGAGCTCTTAACTAGCATGGTTTCTAAAATTATAATAATACACTATTAAGACTACAATCTAATTTATAGCTGAATTGGTTAAGAATTTTTTTTATTCTGTAGTCTATATTATAGTATTTTAAAAGGTCCCTGTAAGAGTTTGGCAGTTTCTCATAAAGTTAAACATAGATTTATAATTTGATCCAGCAATCACCCTCCTAGGTATTTCCTAACTGAATTGAGACTTATAATCAAACATAAACCTACATGCGAATGTCTATTGAAGCTTTATTCATAATCACTAAAAACTGATGTTTTTCAGCTGGAAAATGGATAAACAGTGGTATATCCATTCAATAGTACACTCTTCAGCAATAAAAAGGAATCAGCAATTGATTTGCCCAGCAACATGATGAATCTTAAAAACACATTCTACTAAGCGAAAGAAGCTAGATCCCATGGGCTACATATTGTATCATTCCATTCATATCCCATTCTGGAAAAGGCAAAACTGCAGTGGCAGAAAACAGATCAAGGTTGCTGGGGGTTGGTCGTTGAGGACAGTGGTTGACTATAGAGGGGATATACAAGAAAAATTTAGGGTGATAGAACTGTTCTGTATGCCATTGGGCTGGTAGATGTATAACCTTATGTGTTTTTCAAAATCCATAGAACTTCACATCACATATAGTGAACTTTAACCTATGCAAATTATAAAAAAAGTCCACCAGGATATTAGAGATTCCCAAGATAAAATGCAGACCTTGGCCAATGATTCTAATTATAGCACAAATGTACAACATAACAACACCAATGCATGGGGGAAAAAAGCTGATCTAAGTTGGAGAATGGAGTTTTGGCTCAAAACTGTTAAGAGTGAAGACAGAAGAACTGTATATACATGCTGTATTCTAGCTGGTGATCTCATTTTCCAGGGAGGTATGGGTTAACAATTATGAGACTGCTTTTCATTCACACTGAAATTGAACAAATAAGTAGGTGGATAGTGGATGGTGGTTGCCATATTTCACACTGTTGGAGGGGGAGTTTACAAGAGGGGAAGGCTAAAATGAATCCTGTGGTACTGGGTTAGATTTGAAGACATCAGTCTGAACTCACATATGGCTTAATAAATACCCAGATTGGTTAATACAGAAAAAAATTTAGACATTTGTGTACATATAGGTTAACACCCATATATTACCTAGCTTTGTCCACTAAGAGTCTAAGAAGCAGTGATATCCCAGGAGAAACAAGCACCACCAGTGCACATACCTTGGTTTCCAAATGTCATTTAGCTATACAAGCAATTAAGGGTCATTGGATAAATGGTTGATTGCAGGACTGGGCAGGGAAAACACAAGATAACCCTGGAGCACCTTGTAGGACCAAAAAGTAAGGACATGCTCAAAAAGTAAAGGATTGAGTGTGTCAAAGGGACAGGAGCTAACCCGAAGGAATGCACATTGCCCAAAGTAGAATAATTTGAGCCCCAAGATAAATAACATAATATAGTATTATACTATGAAATGTAAAGTAAATATACATACATTAATACTCATATACATAAATGATTGAATAAAAAAATAAACAAGGAAGAAGAGCCAAATCTCTCTACCAGAAGAATTCCAAATAATTTAGGTAGGTACTTTCCCCTCCCCTTTTTGAATGTGGTTGGACTTACTCACTTCCAAAGGAAAGAGTAATGAATGAAAAAAATCATAACTTTATTGTAGAGAAACTGGTAAACCCTACTGTAACCATGTGATCAAGGTTAATACCACCAGCGTTGTCATGTGCCTATCATATACCCATGATATGATGTAATGAGAAGAGCACTTCACCTCTGCGGCATTCTTTCCAAAAACCCATAACCCCAGTTTAATCATGAGAAAAACAGTGGACAAAGCCAATTTTGAGGATACTGTATAAAATACATAACCATACTCCTTAAAACTCTAAAGGTCATGAAAAACGAAGAAAGACTGAGAAACTGTCACAGACCAGAGGGCACTGAGGTGACCCGATGACTACATGCAGTGTGGTACCCTGGATTTTGTTCTGGAACAGAGGAAGAACCCTCATGGGAGAATGAAATTGAAATCTGAAAAAAAAAGTCTGGAGTTTACTTCATAATAATGTACCAGTGTTGGCTTAGTCTCGAGAAATGCTGCACGGTAAGATGATATCATTTAAAGGAAACTGAGGGGCGCCTGGGTGGCTCAGTCGGTTAAGCATCTGCCCTCAGTTCAGGTCATGATCCTGGGGTGCTGGGATCAAGTCCCGCATCAGGCTCCCTGCTCAGCGGGGAGTCTGCTTCTCCCTCTCACTCTGCCCTCCCACCACCTGTGCTCTCTCTCTAATAAGTAAGTAAATAAATAAATAAATAAAATCTTAAAAAAAAATAAAGGAAACTGAAACTGGGTAAGGGAGATATACCGGAACTCTCTATATTATCTTCACTACTCGTCTGTAATCTTAAAGATATTAAAACATAACAAATTTATTTAAAAAACAGGCCTGCTGTTGGAATCTGAATTGATTAGTTTTTGAATTTATTCAAGAAATAGCTGCCGAAGCCTACAATCTTTAGTCACTGATGAAACGATGGGCTCGTCAGAGGCTGTCCTGTCCTCCTGAGCTTACAGTGTAGTGGTGGATAAAGACAACAGGGAAATTCAAAACAATCTGATAAGCACTTGGAGAAAGTGCCAGAGGTTTAAAAAATATTTTTTCCCCTATATTGAAATTAATAGGCATGGCATGTTAACTAGATCCTGGAACATAGAAAACATATTAGTCCAAAAATAATATTGATTATTTTTTATATTGGGTAATCCTTAAACTCTGAATGATTTGCCAAGCATTTCAAAGGTTTTTGTCAGGGAAATTTGGGGATATTCTTTAATTTATTATACTTTGTGCACCAAGGAATTATTCCCTTACCAGGTGGAGAGCTGTTTCCTTTTTTCACATACAAAATGGAAAGTCAGAGCATACGTTCTTTAAAATATCTTTCGATTTTAAAAGTTAGCTAGCTTTGTCAAATATGTGACGTTTTCTCGTCTGTTTATTAGACCAGTGAAAAAGTTTACTTATTGATCATATAAAAATAAACATGATCATATTTTCCCTTCATTATCAAGATTCCTTTTCTTCAGTTTATCTGAAATAGAAAAATGTATCCCAAAGAACGAAGATTATTTTCAGTGAAAAAGGGAAAAAAAACCCATTTATTCCCTAAGGCAGGCAGCATACCTCAAAAGAATGAGAAACTTTGTTATCTTCTTAAGAAGACTGGGCCCTGAAAGGCAGGCCTCAAATCACAGACTCTGCACTTGTACCCTAGTCAGCCTACCCTAGCTCCCCCAAACCTCAGGAATGGCTATTTTAAAAGGAAATACTTTTTTGTGGATTTGCAATTTCTCAGTTTGAAAGAACTTGTGGGGTTGAAAGTCAAGACCTACTTGGGAACACTGGATGATAGACATCCCATGTCTCTCTTTTGTTGAGAGGTAATCTCACCAAGGATTTATAGTCTAAGCCGCGCATGGAGGCGGCTTCTCTGAGGGGCCCAAACTTGTATGTACTGCGAGTGGAGAGATTGGAGGAGCGAATAGGACACATTATGGACAGCCCTGACATCGGCGCCTGTAATTACAGACAGAGAGATTTCGGAACCAGAGCTGGAATCTGAAGCCAGAATGAGATGCCACAACGCAGGAGTTCCCAAGAATGGGAAGGAAGGGGGAGGGACAGTGGCCAGATTTCCTCTCAAGTAGAAGAGACAATAGAGAAGGTATTTCTAATGGGGCAGGAGAACAAAAACAAAACAAACCAGAAAGCAAAGCAAAGCACAGCAAACTATTTTTAGTGGAAGCAAACCTGTTAAACCTCTTTTAAAAATTATGTCTTTGCCGGATTATTTCATTTAGGCTTCTATTTTCCCTCCCTGCCACCAATTTCTCTCTCTTTCAGTTTATTCGGCAAAGTGCTTCCTAAATGACCTTCCTAAGACATCGTAGTGACAGTATAATCTTCATGATCAAAAACTTTCCATGACTCGGCATTGTCCCAGAAAGAAAATGCAAACACTTCAACTTTAGTTTTCAAGTCTTTAGATCATTAAACAAACCACAAAATTGTCTCGGGTATTGTTTTTTTTCATCCGTAAAATGACATCGACATATAGAAGATCGTAGATTATCTTAGTAGCCTAGGGCAGATATGTGTCTAATCATTTTTTAAATGGTTCAAAAGTAGTATTTTGCTATATCTAACTATTATCTCTCTCTCTACCGTCTCTCTCTCTCTCAGTAGAGGCGGTAGTAGGTTGTATTTAGGGTGGCTACAAATACCGGGTGTGAATTGTTCAAGTTTCCAAAGCTACGTTGACTTACCTATACAAATGGTTTTGATTTTAGTTACCTTGATTGAAACGTGCAAAATAAACAAATCTAGTATCCAAAAAAAAAATAATCACACTTTTACTATTTATTTGGACTTAGAACAATCTTGACAATATTAAAAAAAATGAGAATGCTTTTTGGTGCCTGCTATATATTTTCAGGAGGTTTAGTAAATAATTGGTTTAACTTAATCTTGTGATCTTCAAAAATCTTTCCAGCAACCCCCCTAATAGCATCTGCTTCCAGTCTGGTCAATTATAAAACAATTAGGTTCTAATGAGGCTTTTGCTTCCTTACCCTGTTTACCAGCACGGTTTCAACATCCTTCTATTGATACGAAACGTGTGGAAACTTCATTTTTTTTCTTTTATTTTAAATCTTGATTCTGGAAGCCCTGGTAAAATAGTTAAGGAGATTTCTTAACAGTGACTAGGGAAGCCTTTTTTTTCTCTTTTGGTTTTGATGGTACACAAATTACCCGTTTCCTCTACTGAGATGGGAATTCCGAAAAAGGAACCTGTTGGAAATAGAAACATTCCTGTTCTTCCTGACTCTTAGTTTCATTAGAAAATTTTTACGTTATGTAACTTCTACTAAAAGGCGAATGGAGGCAGGACTTACCAAGCACGGTTGTTAATGAGGAACTGAAACACAGCGAACAATCACTAATCACGTGATGAACAATGTAAACACCACTGCTTACAGAAATGGTGTAAGTCCGAGGAAGAGATCTAAGTTTAACTCAGGCCGCCACAGAAAGAAGGCTATCAATAGTTGCCAAGTACCGACTATGTGTCAGGCATGATGTGAGGCATTTCCCCCCATATCTCGTCTCATCTAATTCTTAGTGCAATCCTATGGCTGCGTAGTTTTTCAATACAGATTATTAGAGATAAGGAAGTTGAGATTTAGGGAATTTTAATACATGTTCAAGATCACGCATTTACTGAATTTCTGGGCTTAGATTTGAAACCACTTTTGTGTGATGCAAAACTGGAATGCAATTTCTGCTGTAGCACTCTGTCTTCGATGGTGTTTTTATACACTTCAGAATCCAGTTTCCCTCCTTACGGACTAGCCTAGTAATCTCCATTGGTTTTTCAAGAATGAACGGGCTAGGGGCACCTGGGTGGCTCAGTTGGTTAAACATCTGAATTTGGCTCAGATCATGATCTTGGGGTCCTGGGATGAGCCCCTCACTGTCGTTGGGCTCCTGGCTCAGCGGGGAGTCTGCTTGTCCTCCCCCCAGCTTTTTCTCTCTCTCAAATAAATAAATAAAAATCTTAAAAAAGAAAGAATGAATGGGCTAATGAATTACTAATTGTAAAGTATTCTGGTACTTATAAAGAACACGTAATTACTGAAAGAAAAATCATGACATTTTATCGTTACCTTCTCAGATTTTTTTTGTTGTTCAAACAAACCCAGGATAACGTATGATGCTATCTGTACTCCCTCTTTAATACCGCGAGTTAATGGAAAGCAAATGGCCATTGCACGGGTTTCTGAATACAGTTAACTCATGCTTCCCTGCTGCTAACATTTCATAAATGTTTAGATTCATGGGGACATAAAGGCTAAACTGCTGTCTTATTAAATTCTTCCTTTGATAAGACCAAATAGGATTCAAATGAAGAAAATGCTAACGGTCTATAAGGACCTATCTGGGTTTTATAGCCCTGTTTTAGGAGAGTGCATCTATAGGATATGAAGAAAAAAGAACTTGCACAACTGTATACATAACAAGGCAGCAATTATGTACTATAAACATAAAATGTACTCATATATATTTCAGGTCTTTCCTCTACATTTCAGGTCTATCTATATCTATATCTATATCTAGAGGAAAGATTTGATATAAATATGCCAAAATGTGAATTACTGATGACCTGTAGGTGAAGAGCTCATAGGGCAATCCCATTTCATTTAAAAAATATTTTTCTGCCCTTTCTAATTTTTTAAAAGAAAAATGTGGGGTTTTTTTTCTGTCGTCAAAAGGATGCAATGAATGTCATCTATATTTTAAAAGGACATGTTCTTTTGAAAGCTGTACTGGTGGAGCATGAGGGTGAGAATATCTCAAATGGAAACAATTTTGTTTGTAAGAGAATTCAGCTTTAAAATGGAAGCAAGGCGTTTGTCTCTCTGATACCATGGCAACCAGAAGAAAACCACAAAGTCCAACAATGGTATAAAAATGTGCCTCCAGAGTGGGTAAGAAGGAGGCAACCTTGGACCTCTTTTTTTGTTTCCACTTCCCCTAGAACAGAAGGCTGCATTGTGTTTTTCTAGCTGACTCTATCGCTTTCCAGCGAGGCTGCCGTGATAGGAAAGAACAAACAATAATAATAACCCTTTCCTCATGACGTTTGGACCTCTCCAAAAAAATTGTGTGCTTTCTCTGTGGAGAAAAGCATAGTTTCTTTTGATTTAGTTCCTCTGCTTCCCCTCCCCTTGATAGCTTCAAAATCAGTCACTTTCACGATGAAGTTTCTCAATCTGTTCCACATTTCACCCTCAGAATTTCCCTTGGTTTGCCCTCCTTTTTGAAGCTGCAGGGCTGGGTTGATCTTTTCTGTGGTCGCTGTTTTCTTCATACCCAAGAGTTCCTTCTGTGAATGTTCTCCAGCCTCAGACCTCAGTGTTTCTGTTGGTCTCCAGCAACTCGGCTGTCTGATATCCTTTCTTTTGAAAAAAACCAAAAAACAAAAAAACCCCAAAAAAACCAACATTTTTTAAACCTAGTAATTCCTCCAAGCCACTAAATATTGCTAAGAGTCCTCATTTTGGGAGGACAAATTCAAATATTTTGATGATAGAGGTTGTCAAGGGAATTTTTCCCCATTAGACTTTCTCAGGACAACCAGAAGAGTAACCTTACAGAATTTCTGGTCTTTGGGGCACCTGGGTGGCTCAGTCAGTTGGGTGTCTGCCTTAGGCTCCGGTCATGATCTCAGGGTCCTAGGATCGAGTCCCGCATCGGGCTCCCTGCTCAGCAGAGAGGTTGCTTCTCCCTCTCCCTCTGCCGCTCCCCCTGGCTGTGCTCTCTCCCTCTCAAATAAATAAATGAAATCTTAAAAAAATAAAATGCTGGTTCTCAGGGTGGCAGTCGGAGGTGCAGTTTCGCGAGTGGAGGATCCTGGGTGACAGAGCTGGGCCATGACCCAGTGAGACCCTCCGGCATCAGAAATCACAGGAGAGGTGCACACTCTTTCCAGCAGGCCCGGGGTCAGCTGGTCATTCTAGGAAACTGGAATGATCTAACCAAGAATAAAGATTTTATGGCCATGAGGAAACTAACTGTGGAGGATGGACAGCTCAGGTCATTCATTTTCCTTGCTTCAGCACCCATCAGTAAATGTTACCTTAAATGAAATGGATTAATTCTAGCTCCAGACTGACTGGTGGCAAGGCCGGTAGAAAATCTCTTCATTTCTTCAACAAGAAGAAATTTTTGCAGACTGCGTAAGTCTCATTGGTATTGAGTCAACCCTTGTGCAAAAAAAAAAAAAAAAAAAAAAAAGGAAAAAAAAATTACTTCTTACTGTTGTGGGCCACGATAGTAAATTTTACCAGTCTTTTAACTTCCTGCCACTTGGAGTCTAGTTGAGGACCATTTCAGTCCCAAACCATGTGCCAGCCTGGCTCTGGGTTGCTTGGTGGGAAAATATAAAGTTGAGCATTTATATGGTGTTGTATGGTGTTTAAAAAGCCTACTCACATAGACTTTCTCATTTGACCTTTACTGGGAGTAAAACATGGTATTTAGACTGTTTTCAGTGACGAAGAGGCTCAAGCTGGTTCAGGAGTTCTCTTACAACACCCTTATGGCAGCCTGGAGGGTGTGTGGGCCTCGGGCCAAACCGTGTTCTACTGTCTATGTAAAATGTCGCACACAGAGGACTGAGACTGCTGACGGGGGGGGGGGGGGGGGGGGGGGGGGGGGGGGGGGG